>NW_028125079.1:0-134300 GCF_965194825.1 Balaenoptera physalus
GTGAGCTGAAACCTTTTTGGAGGTTGGATACGCATGTGGCTAATAATTCCTTATGCTGAGCTTTAGGCATGTCCTATTTTTTCTTTTCCTTTTTTTTAAAATGAGTGAGTACAACTTCCCTCCTCTTATTGATTTCTTGAAAAGTTTCTTATGTGTTGAATTTTCTTGCCTATTCCCTACCCCAGGGCATTTTTTGAGGGCAGGTGTCATTTACAACCGTGCAGTCCTTGTGACTATATAAGCAACCATTGGCACTGGGTTTAAAGTGCTGTTGTGGGAAGCAGCCACAAGGCGGCAGCATTATTGCGTTCTCAAGTCTTGTTACTAGGAGAACAGAGTCTTCCTGGAGGTAGTGTTCTGAGCTTGTAAATTAGAGTGCAATGTGCTGGGACAAGCCCCCAAAAGTTTATGTCTCCTAACTTATGTTTTTTTTTAAATTTAATTTCTATTTCTTATCGGAGTAAATTTGATTAGAGTGTTTTGATTGTCTGGCTGTACAGAATCTGCTCAATGATTCTTACATATGTCTGTTCATCTTCGGATCCTGTTACCATGTATGTGATCACAGAATATATATTTTGAAGGTATTGGTGATTATATAATTCATATCGTTTATATGTTATATGTTTATATACATTTAACTTACATTAGTATATGTATGTTAACCCCATAGTCCTAACTTACCCATCCCCCCACCTTTCATTTTGGCTAACCATTAGTTTATTTGATAAGTCTGTGAGTGTCTTTTTCTGTGGAAATATGTTCATTGGTAGCAATCTTAAGAAAACTTGTATAAATGATATCATAGGATATTTGTCATACCCTTTTGACTTACTTAACCTTATATGATTTTTTCTAGGCTCAACTGTAGTCCTGAAAACAGCATTGTTCATTTTTCTCCCGAGGCTACTATTCCATTCTGTCCGTATACCACTTCTTCTTTGTCCATTCATCTGTTTATGGACCTTTTTTTTGCTTCCATATCTTGGCTATTTCAGTATTGTTGCAGTGCATATTTGCCTGCCTCTGTCTTTCCAATTTTGGTGGTCTTAGGTTATAGGCCCAAAAGGTGCCCTGCCGCATCATTTGGTAGCTCAATTTTTACCTTTTCAAGCAGCTCGATTCAGTTTGCGTTAGTGCTGTTTCCACTTTACATCCCACCAGCAGCTAGAAGGTACACAGATCTCTAAAACCCCTTCAGCATTTATAGTTTGTAGACATTTTGCTGATGGTAATGACTGGTGTGAGCTGAAACCTTTTTGAATTTGAATTTGTATGTGGCTAATAATTCCTTATACTAAGCTTTAGGCATGTCCTGTTTTTTCTTTTCCTTTTTTTTTTAAAGAGTGGGTACAACTTCCCTCCTCTTATTGACTTCTTGGAAATTTCTCATGTGTTGAATGTTCTTGCCAATTCCCTACCCCAGGGCATATTTTGAGGGCTTGTGTCATTTACAGCCCTGCAGTCCTTGTGACTATATAAGCAATCATTGGCACTGGGTTTAAAGTGCTGTTGTGGGAAGCAGCCGCAAGGCGGCAGCATTATTGCGTTCTCAAGTCTTGTTACTAGGACAACAGAGTCTTCCTGGAGGTAGTGTTCCGAGCTTGTAAATTAGAGTGCAATGTGCTGGGACAAGCCCCCAGAAGTTTATGTCTCCTTACTTATGTTTGTTTTTTAAATTTAATTTGTCTTTCTTATCGGAGTAAATTTGATTAGAGTGTTTTGATTGTCTGGCTGTACAGAATCTGCTCAATGATTCACACATACGTCTGTTCATCTTCGGATCCTGTTACCATGTATGTGATTACAGAATGTATATTTTGAAGGTATTGGTGAATATATAATTCATATCATTTATATGTTATATGTTTATATACATTTAACTTACATTAGTATATGTATGTTAACCCCATAGTCCTAATTTACCCATCCTCCCACCTTTCATTTTGGCTAACCATTAGTTTATTTGATAAGTCTGTGAGTGTCTTTTGCTGTGGAAATATGTTCATTGGTAGCAATCTTAGGAAAACTTGTATAAATAATATCATAGGATATTTGTAATACCCTTTTGTCTTACTTAACCTTATATGATTATTTCTAGTTTCAACTCTAGTCCTGAAAACGGCATTGTTCATTTTTTTCCCGAGGCTACTCTTCCATTCTGTCCATATACCACTTCTTCTTTGTCCATTCACCTGTTTATGGACCTTTTTTTTGCTTCCATGTCTTTGCTATTTCAGTATTGTTGCAGTGCACATTTGCCTGCCTCTGTCTTTCCGATTCTGGTGGTCTTAGGTTATAGGCCCAAAAGGTGCCCTGCCGCATCATATGGTAGCTCAATTTTTACGTTTTCAAGCAGCTCGATTCAGTTTGCATTAGTGCTGTTACGACTTTATATCCCACCAGCAGCTAGAAGGTACACACTTCTCTAAAACCCCTTCAGCATTTATAGTTTGTAGACTTTTTGCTGATGGTCATGACTGGTGTGAGCTGAAACCTTTTTGGAGGTTGGATACGCATGTGGCTAATAATTCCTTATGCTGAGCTTTAGGCATGTCCTTTTTTTCTTTTCCTTTTTTTTTAAAGAGTGAGTTCAACTTCCGTACTCTTATTGACTTTTCAAAATTTCTCATGTGTTGAATTTTCTTGCCAATTCCCTACCCTAGGGCATTTTTTGAGGGCCTGTGTCTTTTACAGCCCTGCAGTCCTTGTGACTATATAAGCAACCATTGGCACTGGGTTTAAAGCTACTGTGGTGGGAAGCAGCCACAAGGCGGCAGCATAATTACGTTCTCAAGTCTTGTTACTAGGACAACACAGTCTTCCTGGAGGTAGTGTTCCGAGCTTGTAAATTAGAGTGCAATGTGCTGGGACAAGCCCCCAAAAGTTTATGTCTCCTAACTTATGTTTGTTTTTTAAATTTAATTTCTATTTCTTATCAGAGTAAATTTGATTAGAGTGTTTTGATTGTCTGGCTGTACAGAATCTGCTCAATGATTCATACATATGTCTGTTCATCTTCGGATCCTGTTACCATGTATGTGATTACAGAATGTATATTTTGAAGGTATTGGTGAATATATAATTCATATCATTTATATGTTATATGTTTATATACATTTAACATACATTAGTATATGTATGTTAACCCCATAGTCCTAATTTACCCATCCTCCCACCTTTCATATTGGCTAACCATTAGTTTATATGATAAGTCTGTGAGTGTCTTTTTCTGTGGAAATATGTTCATTGGTAGCAATCTTAGGATAACATGTATAAATGATATCATAGGATATTTGTCATACCCTTTTGACTTACTTAACCTTATATGATTATTTCTAGGCTCAACTCTAGTCCTGAAAACAGCATTGTTCATTTTTTTCCAGAGGCTACTATTCCATTTGGTACGTATACCATTTCGTCTTTGTTTATTCATCTGTTTATGGACCTTTTTTTGCTTCCATGTCTTGGCTATTTCAGTATTGTTGCAGTGCACATTTGCCTGCCTCTGTCTTTCCGATTCTGGTGGTCTTAGGTTATAGGCCCAAAAGGTGCCCTGCCGCATCGTATGGTAACTCAATTTTTACCTTTTCAAGCAGCTCCATTCAGTTTGCATTAGTGGTATTGCTTCTTTACATCCCACCAGCAGCTAGAAGGTACACATTCCTCTAAAACCCCTTCAGCATTTATAGTTTGTAGACTTTTTGATGATGGTCATGACTGGTGTTACCTGAAACCTTTTTGAATTTGAATTTGCATGTGGCTAATAATTCCTTATACTGAGCTTTAGGCATGTCATTTTTTTCTTTTCCTTTTGTTTTAAAGAGTGAGTACAACTTCCCTCCTCTTATTGACTTCTTGAAAAGTTTCTCATGTGTTGAATTTTTTTGCCTATTCCCTACCCCAGGGCATTTTTTGAAGGCAGGTGTCATTTAGAGCCCTTCAGTCCTTGTGACTATTAAGCAACCTTTGGCACTGGGTTTAAAGCTGCTGTTGTGGGAAACAGCCACAAGGCGGCAGCATTATTACATTCTCAACTCTTCTTACTAGGGCAACAGAGTCTTCCTGGAGGTAGTTTTCCAAGGTTGTAAATTAGAGTGGAATGTGCTGTGACAAGCCCCCAGAAGTTTATGTCTCCTAACTTATGTTTGCTTTTTAAATTTAATTTCTATTTCTTATCGGAGTAAATTTGATTAGAGTGTTTTGATTGACTGTACAGAATCTGCTCAATAATTCATACATATATCTGTTCATCTTCGAACCTGTTAGCATGTATGTGATTACAGAATGTATATTTTAAAGTTATTGGTGATTATATAATTTATATATTTCATATGTTATATGGTTATATACATTTAACATACATTAGTATATGTATTTTAACCCCATTGTCCTAATTTACCCATCCTCCCACCTTTCATTTTGGCTAGCCATTAGTTTATTTGATAAGTCTGTGAGTGTCTTTTTCTGTGGAAATATGTTCATTGGTAGCAATCTTAGGATAACATGTATAAATGATGTCATAGGATATTTGTCATACCCTTTTGACTTACTTAACCTTATATGATTATTTCTAGGCTCAACTGTAGTCCTGAAAACGGCATTGTTCATTTTTTTCCCGAGGCTACTATTCCATTTGGTTCGTATCCCACTTCGTCTTTGTCCTTTCATCTGTTTATGGACCTTTTTTTTTGCTTCCATGTCTTGGCTATTTCAGTATTGTTGCAGTGCACATTTGCCTGCCTCTGTCTTTCCGATTCCGGTGGTCTTAGGTTATAGGCCCAAAATGTGCCCTGCCGCATCATATGGTAGCTCAATGTTTACCTTTTCAAGCAGCTCGATTCAGTTTGCGTTACTGCTGTTACCACTTTACATCCCACCAGCAGCTAGAAGGTACACAGTTCTCTAAAACCCCTTCAGCATTTATAGTTTGTAGACTTTTTGCTGATGGTCATGACTGGTGTGAGCTGAAACCTTTTTGGAGGTTGGATACGCATGTGGCTAATAATTCCTTATGCTGAGCTTTAGGCATGTCCTTTTTTTCTTTTCCTTTTTTTTAAAGAGTGACTACAACTTCCCTCCTCTTATTGACTTCTTGAAAATTTCTCATGTGTTGAATTTTCTTGCCAATTCCATACCCCAGGGCATTTTTTGAGGGCCTGTGTCTTTTACAGCCCTGCAGTCCTTGTGACTATATAAGCAACCATTGGCACTGGGTTTAAAGCTACTGTTGTGGGAAGCAGCCACAAGGCGGCAGCATAATTACGTTCTCAAGTCTTGTTACTAGGACAACACAGTCTTCCTGGAGGTAGTGTTCCGAGCTTGTAAATTAGAGTGCAATGTGCTGGGACAAGCCCCCAGAAGTTTATGTCTCCTAACTTATGTTTGTTTTTTAAATTTAATTTCTATTTCTTATCGGAGTAAATTTGATTAGAGTGTTGTGGTTTTCTGGCTGTACAGAATCTGCTCAATGATTCATACATATGTCTGTTCATCTTCGAACCTGTTAGCATGTATGTGATTACAGAATGTATATTTTAAAGGTATTGGTGATTATATAATTTATATATTTCATATGTTATATGTTTATATACATTTAACATACATTAGTATATGTATTTTAACCCCATTGTCCTAATTTACCCATCCTCCCACCTTTCATTTTGGCTAGCCATTAGTTTATTTGATAAGTCTGTGAGTGTCTTTTTCTGTGGAAATATGTTCATTGGTAGCAATCTTAGGATAACATGTATAAATGATGTCATAGGATATTTGTCATACCCTTTTGACTTACTTAACCTTATATGATTATTTCTAGGCTCAACTGTAGTCCTGAAAACGGCATTGTTCATTTTTTTCCCGAGGCTACTATTCCATTTGGTACGTATCCCACTTCGTCTTTGTCCATTCATCTGTTTATGGACCTTTTTTTTTGCTTCCATGTCTTTGCTATTTCAGTATTGTTGCAGTGCACATTTGCCTGCCTCTGTCTTTCCGATTCTGGTGGTCTTAGGTTATAGGCCCAAAAGGTGCCCTGCCGCATCATATGGTAGCTCAATTTTTACGTTTTCAAGCAGCTCGATTCAGTTTGCATTAGTGCTGTTACGACTTTATATCCCACCAGCAGCTAGAAGGTACACACTTCTCTAAAACCCCTTCAGCATTTATAGTTTGTAGACTTTTTGCTGATGGTCATGACTGGTGTGAGCTGAAACCTTTTTGGAGGTTGGATACGCATGTGGCTAATAATTCCTTATGCTGAGCTTTAGGCATGTCCTATTTTTTCTTTTCCTTTTTTTTAAAATGAGTGAGTACAACTTCCCTCCTCTTATTGATTTCTTGAAAAGTTTCTTATGTGTTGAATTTTCTTGCCTATTCCCTACCCCAGGGCATTTTTTGAGGGCAGGTGTCATTTACAACCGTGCAGTCCTTGTGACTATATAAGCAACCATTGGCACTGGGTTTAAAGGTGCTGTTTTTGGAGACAGCCACAAGGCGGCAGCATTATTACGTTCTCAAGTCTTGTTACTAGGACAACAGAGTCTTCCTGGAGGTAGTGTTCCGAGCTTTTAAATTAGAGTGCAATGTGCTGGGACAAGCCCCCAGAAGTTTATGTCTCCTTACTTATGTTTGTTTTTTAAATTTAATTTGTATTTTTTATCGGAGTAAATTTGATTAGAGTGTTTTGATTGTCTGGCTGTACAGAATCTGTTCAATGATTCATACATATGTCTGTTCATCTTCGGATCCTGTTACCATGTATGTGATCACAGAATATATATTTTGAAGGTATTGGTGATTATATAATTCATATCGTTTATATGTTATATGTTTATATACATTTAACTTACATTAGTATATGTGTGTTAACCCCATAGTCCTAACTTACCCATCCCCCCACCTTTCATTTTGGCTAAACATTAGTTTATTTGATAAGTCTGTGAGTGTCTTTTTCTGTGGAAATATGTTCATTGGTAGCAATCTTAAGAAAACTTGTATAAATGATATCATAGGATATTTGTCATACCCTTTTGACTTACTTAACCTTATATGATTTTTTCTAGGCTCAACTGTAGTCCTGAAAACAGCATTGTTCATTTTTCTCCCGAGGCTACTATTCCATTCTGTCCGTATACCACTTCTTCTTTGTCCATTCATCTGTTTATGGACCTTTTTTTTGCTTCCATATCTTGGCTATTTCAGTATTGTTGCAGTGCATATTTGCCTGCCTCTGTCTTTCCAATTTTGGTGGTCTTAGGTTATAGGCCCAAAAGGTGCCCTGCCCCATCATTTGGTAGCTCAATTTTTACCTTTTCAAGCAGCTCGATTCAGTTTGCGTTAGTGCTGTTTCCACTTTACATCCCACCAGCAGCTAGAAGGTACACAGATCTCTAAAACCCCTTCAGCATTTATAGTTTGTAGACATTTTGCTGATGGTAATGACTGGTGTGAGCTGAAACCTTTTTGAATTTGAATTTGTATGTGGCTAATAATTCCTTATACTAAGCTTTAGGCATGTCCTTTTTTTTCTTTTCCTTTTTTTTTTAAAGAGTGAGTACAACTTCCCTCCTCCTATTGACTTCTTGGAAATTTCTCATGTGTTGAATGTTCTTGCCAATTCCCTACCCCAGGGCATATTTTGAGGGCTTGTGTCATTTACAGCCCTGCAGTCCTTGTGACTATATAAGCAATCATTGGCACTGGGTTTAAAGTGCTGTTGTGGGAAGCAGCCACAAGGCGGCAGCATTATTGCGTTCTCAAGTCTTGTTACTAGGAGAACAGAGTCTTCCTGGGGGTAGGTTTCTGAGCTTGTAAATTAGAGTGCAATATGCTGGGACAAGCCCCCAGAAGTTTATGTCTCCTAACTTATGTTTTTTTTTAAAATTTAATTTCTATTTCTTCTCGGAGTAAATTTGATTAGAGTGTTTTTATTGTTTGACTGTACAGAATCTGCTCAATGATTCATACATATATCTGTTCATCTTCGGAACCTGTTAGCATGTATGTGATTACAGAATGTATATTTTAAAGGTATTGGTCATTATATTATTTATATAGTTTATATATTATATGTTTATATACATTTAACATACATTAGTATATGTATGTTAACCCCATTGTCCTAATTTACCCATCCTCCCACCTTTCATTTTGGCTAACCATTAGTTTATTTGATAAGTCTGTGAGTGTCTTTTTCTGTGGAAATATGTTCATTGGTAGCAATCTTAGGATAACATGTATTAATGATATCATAGGATATTTGTCATACCCTTTTGACTTACTTAACCTTATATGATTATTTCTGGGCTCAACTCTAGTCCTGAAAACGGCATTGTTCATTTTTTTCCAGAGGCTTCTATTCCATTTGGTACGTGTACCATTTCGTCTTTGTCCATTCATCTGTTTATGGACCTTTTTTTTGCTTCCATGTCTTGGCTATTTCAATATTGTTGCAGTGCACATTTGCCTGCCTCTGTCTTTCCGAATCCAGTGATCTTAGGTTATAGGCCCAAAATGTGCCCTGCCGCATCATATGGTAGCTCAATGTTTACCTTTTCAAGCAGCTCGATTCAGTGTGCGTTACTGCTGTTACCACTTTACATCCCACCAGCAGCTAGAAGGTACACAGTTCTCTAAAACCCGTTCAGCATTTATAGTTTGTAGATTTTTTGCTGATGGTCATGACTGGTGTGAGCTGAAACCTTATTGAATTTGAATTTGCATGTGCCTAATAATTTCCTTTACTGAGCTTTAGGCATGCCCTTTTTTTTCTTTTCCTTTCTTTTTTAGAGAGTGCATACAACCTCCCTCCTCTTATTGACTTCTTGAAAAATTTCTCATGTGTTGAATTTTCTTGCCTATTCCCTACCCCAAGCCATTTTTTGAGGGCCTGTATCATTTACAGCCCTGCAGTCCTTGTGACAATATAAGCAACCATTGGCACTGGGTTTAAAGCTGCTGTTGTGGGAAATAGCCACAAGGCGGCAGCATTATTAGGTTCTCAACTCTTGTTAATAGGGCAGCAGAGTCTTCCTGGAGGTAGTGTTCCGAGGTTGTAAATTAGAGTGGAATGTGCTGGGACAAGCCCCCAGAAGTTTATGTCTCCTTACTTATGTTTGTTTTTTAAATTTAACTTCTACTTTTTATCGGAGTAAATTTGATTAGAGTGTTTTGATTGTCTGGCTGTACAGAATCTGCTCAATGATTCATACATATGTCTGTTCATCTGCGGATCCTTTTACCATGTATGTGATTACAGAATGTATATTTTGGAGGGATTGGTGATTATATAATTCATATCATTTATCTGTTATATGTTTATATACATTTAACTTACATTAGTATATGTATGTTAACCCCATAGTCCTAATTTACCCATCCTCCCACCTTTCATTTTGGCTAACCGTTAGTATTTTTGATAAGTCTGTGACTGTCTTTTTCTGTGGAAATATGTTCATTGGTAGTAATCTTAGGAAAACATGTATAAATGATTTCATAGGATATTTGTCACACCCTTTTGACTTACTTAACCTTATATGACTATTTCTAGTCTCAACTGTAGTTCTGAAAACGGCATTGTTCATTTTTTTCCCGATGCTACTCTTCCATTCTGTCCATATACCACTTCTTCTTTGTCCATTCACCTGTTTATGGACCTTTTTTTTGCTTCCATGTCTTTGCTATTTCAGTATTGTTGCAGTGCACATTTGCCTGCCTCTGTCTTTCCGATTCTGGTGGTCTTAGGTTATAGGCCCAAAAGGTGCCCTGCCGCATCATATGGTAGCTCAATTTTTACGTTTTCAAGCAGCTCGATTCAGTTTGCATTAGTGCTGTTACGACTTTATATCCCACCAGCAGCTAGAAGGTACACACTTCTCTAAAACCCCTTCAGCATTTATAGTTTGTAGACTTTTTGCTGATGGTCATGACTGGTGTGAGCTGAAACCTTTTTGGAGGTTGGATACGCATGTGGCTAATAATTCCTTATGCTGAGCTTTAGGCATGTCCTATTTTTTCTTTTCCTTTTTTTTAAAAAGAGTGAGTACAACTTCCCTCCTCTTATTGATTTCTTGAAAAGTTTCTTATGTGTTGAATTTTCTTGCCTATTCCCTACCCCAGGGCATTTTTTGAGTGCCTGTGTCATTTACAACCGTGCAGTCCTTGTGACTATATAAGCTACCATTGGCACTGGGTTTAAAGGTGCTGTTTTTGGAGACAGCCACAAGGCGGCAGCATTATTACGTTCTCAAGTCTTGTTACTAGGACAACAGAGTCTTCCTGGAGGTAGTGTTCCGAGCTTTTAAATTAGAGTGCAATGTGCTGGGACAAGCCCCCAGAAGTTTATGTCTCCTTACTTATGTTTGTTTTTTAAATTTAATTTGTATTTTTTATCGGAGTAAATTTGATTAGAGTGTTTTGATTGTCTGGCTGTACAGAATCTGTTCAATGATTCATACATATGTCTGTTCATCTTCGGATCCTGTTACCATGTATGTGATTACAGAATGTATATTTTGAAGGTATTGGTGATTATATAATTCATATCATTTATATGTTATATGTTTATATACATTTAACTTATATTAGTATATGTATGTTAACCCCATAGTCCTAATTTACCCATCCCCCCACCTTTCATTTTGGCTAACCATTAGTTTATTTGATAAGTCTGTGAGTGTCTTTTTCAGTGGAAATATGTTCATTGGTAGCAATCTTAGGATAACATGTATAAATGATATCATAGGATATTTGTCATACCCTTTTGACTTACTTAACCTTATATGATTATTTCTAGGCTCAACTCTAGTCCTGAAAACGGCATTGTTCATTTTTTTCCAGAGGCTACTATTCCATTTGGTACGTATACCATTTCGTCTTTGTCCTTTCATCTGTTTATGGACCTTTTTTTTGCTTCCATGTCTTGGCTATTTCAATATTGTTGCAGTGCACATTTGCCTGCCTCTGTCTTTCCGAATCCGGTGGTCTTAGGTTATAGGCCCAAAAGGTGCCCTACCGCATCATATGGTAGCTCAATGTTTACCTTTTCAAGCAGCTCAATTCAGTTTGCGTTACTGCTGTTACCACTTTACATCCAAACAGCAGCTGGAAGGTACACAGTTCTCTAAAACCCCTTCAGCATTTATAGTTTGTAGACTTTTTGCTGATGGTCATGACTGTTGTGAGCTGAAACCTTTTTGGAGGTTGGATACACATGTGGCTAATAATTCCTTATGCTGAGCTTTAGGCATGTCCTTTTTTTCTTTTACTTTTTTTTTAGAGTGAGTACAACTTCCGTACTCTTATTGACTTCTTGAAAATTTCTCATGTGTTGAATTTCCTTGCCTATTCCCTACTCCAGGGCATTTTTTGAGGGCCTGTGTCTTTTACAGCCCTGCAGTCCTTGTGACTATATAAGCAACCATTGGTACTGGGTTTAAAGCTACTGTTGTGGGAAGCAGCCACAAGGCGGCAGCATTATTACGTTCTCAAGTCTTGTTACTAGGACAACACAGTCTTCCTGGAGGTAGTGTTCCGAGCCTGTAAATTAGAGTGCAATGTCCTGGGACAAGCCCCCAGAAGTTTATGTCTCCTAACTTATGTTTGTTTTTTAAATTTAATTTCTATTTCTTATCGGAGTAAATTTGATTAGAGTGTTGTGGTTTTCTGGCTGTACAGAATCTGCTCAATGATTCATACATATGTCTGTTCATCTTCGGATCCTGTTACCATGTATGTGATTACAGAATGTATATTTTGAAGGTATTGGTGAATATATAATTCATATCATTTATATGTTATATGTTTATATACATTTAACATACATTAGTATATGTATGTTAACCCCATAGTCCTAATTTACCCATCCTCCCACCTTTCATTTTGGCTAACCATTAGTTTATATGATAAGTCTGTGAGTGTCTTTTTCTGTGGAAATATGTTCATTGGTAGCAATCTTAGGATAACATGTATAAATGATATCATAGGATATTTCATACCCTTTTGACTTACTTAACCATATATGATTATTTCTAGGATCAACTCTACTCCTGAAAACAGCATTGTTCATTTTTTTCCAGAGACTACTATTCCATTTGGTACGTATACCATTTCGTCTTTGTCCATTCATCTGTTTATGGACCTTTTTTTGCTTCCATGTCTTGGCTATTTCAGTATTGTTGCAGTGCACATTTGCCTGCCTCTGTCTTTCCGATTCTGGTGGTCTTAGGTTATAGGCCCAAAAGGTGCCCTGCCGCATCGTATGGTAACTCAATTTTTACCTTTTCAAGCAGCTCCATTCAGTTTGCATTAGTGGTATTACTTCTTTACATCCCACCAGCAGCTAGAAGGTACACATTCCTCTAAAACCCCTTCAGCATTTATAGTTTGTAGACTTTTTGATGATGGTCATGAGTGGTGTTACCTGAAACCTTTTTGAATTTGAATTTGCATGTGGCTAATAATTCCTTATACTGAGCTTTAGGCATGTCATTTTTTTCTTTTCCTTTTGTTTTAAAGAGTGAGTACAACTTCCCTCCTCTTATTGACTTCTTGAAAAGTTTCTCATGTGTTGAATTTTTTTGCCTATTCCCTACCCCAGGGCATTTTTTGAAGGCAGGTGTCATTTAGAGCCCTTCAGTCCTTGTGACTATTAAGCAACCTTTGGCACTGGGTTTAAAGCTGCTGTTGTGGGAAACAGCCACAAGGCGGCAGCATTATTACGTTCTCAACTCTTGTTACTAGGGCAACAGAGTCTTCCTGGAGGTAGTTTTCCAAGGTTGTAAATTAGAGTGGAATGTGCTGGGACAAGCCCCCAGAAGTTTATGTCTCCTAACTTATGTTTGCTTTTTAAATTTAATTTCTATTTCTTATCGGAGTAAATTTGATTAGAGTGTTTTGATTGGCTGTACAGAATCTGCTCAATGATTCATACATATATCTGTTCATCTTCGGAACCTGTTATCAAGTATGTGATCACAGAATATATATTTTGAAAGTATTGGTGATTATATAATTCATATCATTTATATGTTATATGTTTATATACATTTAACTTACATTAGTATATGTATGTTAACCCCATAGTCCTAACTTACCCATCCCCCCACCTTTCATTTTGGCTAACCATTAGTTTATTTGATAAGTCTGTGAGTGTCTTTTTCTGTGGAAATATGTTCATTGGTAGCAATCTTAAGAAAACTTGTATAAATGATATCATAGGATATTTGTCATACCCTTTTGACTTACTTAACCTTATATGATTTTTTCTAGGCTCAACTGTAGTCCTGAAAACAGCATTGTTCATTTTTCTCCCAAGGCTACTATTCCATTCTGTCCGTATACCACTTCTTCTTTGTCCATTCATCTGTTTATGGACCTTTTTTTTGCTTCCATATCTTGGCTATTTCAGTATTGTTGCAGTGCATATTTGCCTGCCTCTGTCTTTCCAATTTTGGTGGTCTTAGGTTATAGGCCCAAAAGGTGCCCTGCCGCATCATTTGGTAGCTCAATTTTTACCTTTTCAAGCAGCTCGATTCAGTTTGCGTTAGTGCTGTTTCCACTTTACATCCCACCAGCAGCTAGAAGGTACACAGATCTCTAAAACCCCTTCAGCATTTATAGTTTGTAGACATTTTGCTGATGGTAATGACTGGTGTGAGCTGAAACCTTTTTGAATTTGAATTTGTATGTGGCTCATAATTCCTTATACTAAGCTTTAGGCATGTCCTTTTTTTTCTTTTCCTTTTTTTTTTAAAGAGTGAGTACAACTTCCCTCCTCTTATTGACTTCTTGGAAATTTCTCATGTGTTGAATGTTCTTGCCAATTCCCTACCCCAGGGCATATTTTGAGGGCTTGTGTCATTTACAGCCCTGCAGTCCTTGTGACTATATAAGCAATCATTGGCACTTGGTTTAAAGTGCTGTTGTGGGAAGCAGCCTCAAGGCGGCAGCATTATTGTGTTCTCAAGTCTTGTTACTAGGAGAACAGAGTATTACTGGAGGTAGTGTTCTGAGCTTGTAAATTAGAGTGCAATATGCTGGGACAAGCCCCCAGAAGTTTATGTCTCCTAACTTATGTTTTCTTTTTAAAATTTAATTTCTATTTCTTATCGGAGTAAATTTGATTAGAGTGTTTTGATTATCTGGCTGTACAGAATCTGCTCAATGATTCATACATATGTCTGTTCATCTTCGGATCCTGTTACCATGTATGTGATCACAGAATATATATTTTGAAGGTATTGGTGATTATATAATTCATATCGTTTATATGTTATATGTTTATATACATTTAACTTACATTAGTATATGTATGTTAACCCCATAGTCCTAACTTACCCATCCCCCCACCTTTCATTTTGGCTAACCATTAGTTTATTTGATAAGTCTGTGAGTGTCTTTTTCTGTGGAAATATGTTCATTGGTAGCAATCTTAAGAAAACTTGTATAAATGATATCATAGGATATTTGTCATACCCTTTTGACTTACTTAACCTTATATGATTTTTTCTAGGCTCAACTGTAGTCCTGAAAACAGCATTGTTCATTTTTCTCCCGAGGCTACTATTCCATTCTGTCCATATACCACTTCTTCTTTGTCCATTCATCTGTTTATGGACCTTTTTTTTGCTTCCATATCTTGGCTATTTCAGTATTGTTGCAGTGCATATTTGCCTGCCTCTGTCTTTCCAATTTTGGTGGTCTTAGGTTATAGGCCCAAAAGGTGCCCTGCCGCATCATTTGGTAGCTCAATTTTTACCTTTTCAAGCAGCTCGATTCAGTTTGCGTTAGTGCTGTTTCCACTTTACATCCCACCAGCAGCTAGAAGGTACACAGATCTCTAAAACCCCTTCAGCATTTATAGTTTGTAGACATTTTGCTGATGGTAATGACTGGTGTGAGCTGAAACGTTTTTGAATTTGAATTTGTATGTGGCTAATAATTCCTTATACTAAGCTTTAGGCATGTCCTTCTTTTTTTTTCCTTTTTTTTTTAAAGAGTGAGTACAACTCCCCTCCTCTTATTGACTTCTTGAAAAATTTCTCATGTGTTGGATTTTCTTGCCTATTCCCTACCCCAGGGCAATTTTTGAGGGCCTGTGTCATTTACAGCCCTGCAGTCCTTTTGACTATATAAGCAACCATTGTCATTGGGTTTAAAGCTGCTGTTTTGGGAGACAGCCACAAGGCGGCAGCATTATTACGTTCTCAAGTCTTGTTACTAGGACAACAGAGTCTTCCTGGAGGTAGTGTTCCGAGCTTGTAAATTAGAGTGCAATGTGCTGGGACAAGCCCCCAGAAGTTTATGTCTCCTTACTTATGTTTGTTTTTTAAATTTAATTTGTCTTTCTTATCGGAGTAAATTTGATTAGAGTGTTTTGATTGTCTGGCTGTACAGAATCTGCTCAATGATTCACACATATGTCTGTTCATCTTCGGATCCTGTTACCATGTATGTGATTACAGAATGTATATTTTGAAGGTATTGGTGAATATATAATTCATATCATTTATATGTTATATGTTTATATACATTTAACTTACATTAGTATATGTATGTTAACCCCATAGTCCTAATTTACCCATCCTCCCACCTTTCATTTTCGCTAACCATTAGTTTATTTGATAAGTCTGTGAGTGTCTTTTTCTGTGGAAATATGTTCATTGGTAGCAATCTTAGGATAACATGTATTAATAATATCATAGGATATTTGTAATACCCTTTTGTCTTACTTAACCTTATATGATTATTTCTAGTCTCAACTCTACTCCTGAAAACGGCATTGTTCATTTTTTTCCCGAGGCTACTCTTCCATTCTGTCCATATACCACTTCTTCTTTGTCCATTCATCTGTTTATGGACCTTTTTTTTGCTTCCATATCTTGGCTATTTCAGTATTGTTGCAGTGCATATTTGCCTGCCTCTGTCTTTCCAATTTTGGTGGTCTTAGGTTATAGGCCCAAAATGTGCCCTGCCCCATCATTTGGTAGCTCAATTTTTACCTTTTCAAGCAGCTCGATTCAGTTTGCGTTAGTGCTGTTTCCACTTTACGTCCCACCAGCAGCTAGAAGGTACACAATTCTCTAAAACCCCTTCAGCATTTATAGTTTGTAGACTTTTTGCTGATGGTCATGACTGGTGTCACCTGAAACCTTTTTGAATTTGAATTTGCATGTGGCTAATAATTCCTTATACTGAGCTTTAGGCATGTCCTTTTTTATTCTTTTCCTTTTTTTTTTAAAGAGTGAGTACAACTTCCCTCCTCTTATTGACTTCTTGAAAAGTTACTCATGTGTTGAATTTTTTTGCCTATTCCCTACTCCAGGGCATTCTTTGAGGGCCGGTGTCATTTAGAGCCCTGCAGTCCTTGTGACTATTAAGCAACCTTTGGCACTGGGTTTAAAGCTGCTGTTGTGGGAAACAGCCACAAGGTGGCAGCATTATTACGTTCTCAACTCTTGTTACTAGGGCAACAGAGTCTTCCTGGAGGTAGTTTTCCAAGGTTGTAAATTAGAGTGGAATGTGCTGGGACAAGCCCCCAGAAGTTTATGTCTCCTAACTTATGTTTGCTTTTTAAATTTAATTTCTATTTCTTATCAGAGTCAGTTTGCTTAGAGTGTTTTGATTGTCTGGCTGTACAGAATCTGCTCAATGATTCATACATATGTCTGTTCATCTTCGGATCCTGCTACCATGTACGTGATTACAGAATGTATATTTTTGAAGCTATTGGTGATGATATAATGCATATAGTTTATATGTGATATGTTTATATACATTTAACATACATTAGTATATGTATGTTAACCCCATTGTCCTAATTTACCCATCCTCCCACCTTTCATTTTGGCTAACCATTAGTTTTTTTGATAAGTCTGTGAGTGTCTTTTTCTGTGGAAATATGTTCATTGGTAGCAATCTTAGGATAACATGTATTAATGATATCATAGGATATTTGTCATACCCTTTTGACTTACTTAACCTTATATGATTATTTCTAGGCTCAACTCTAGTCCTGAAAACGGCATTGTTCATTTTTTTCCCGAGGCTACTCTTCCATTCTGTCCATATACCACTTCTTCTTTGTCCATTCACCTGTTTATGGACCTTTTTTTTGCTTCCATGTCTTTGCTATTTCAGTATTGTTGCAGTGCACATTTGCCTGCCTCTGTCTTTCCGATTCTGGTGGTCTTAGGTTATAGGCCCAAAAGGTGCCCTGCCGCATCATATGGTAGCTCAATTTTTACGTTTTCAAGCAGCTCGATTCAGTTTGCATTAGTGCTGTTACGACTTTATATCCCACCAGCAGCTAGAAGGTACACACTTCTCTAAAACCCCTTCAGCATTTATAGTTTGTAGACTTTTTGCTGATGGTCATGACTGGTGTGAGCTGAAACCTTTTTGGAGGTTGGATACGCATGTGGCTAATAATTCCTTATGCTGAGCTTTAGGCATGTCCTATTTTTTCTTTTCCTTTTTTTTAAAAAGAGTGAGTACAACTTCCCTCCTCTTATTGATTTCTTGAAAAGTTTCTTATGTGTTGAATTTTCTTGCCTATTCCCTACCCCAGGGCATTTTTTGAGTGCCTGTGTCATTTACAACCGTGCAGTCCTTGTGACTATATAAGCAACCATTGGCACTGGGTTTAAAGGTGCTGTTTTTGGAGACAGCCACAAGGCGGCAGCATTATTACGTTCTCAAGTCTTGTTACTAGGACAACAGAGTCTTCCTGGAGGTAGTGTTCCGAGCTTTTAAATTAGAGTGCAATGTGCTGGGACAAGCCCCCAGAAGTTTATGTCTCCTTACTTATGTTTGTTTTTTAAATTTAATTTGTATTTTTTATCGGAGTAAATTTGATTAGAGTGTTTTGATTGTCTGGCTGTACAGAATCTGTTCAATGATTCATACATATGTCTGTTCATCTTCGGATCCTGTTACCATGTATGTGATCACAGAATATATATTTTGAAGGTATTGGTGATTATATAATTCATATCGTTTATATGTTATATGTTTATATACATTTAACTTACATTAGTATATGTATGTTAACCCCATAGTCCTAACTTACCCATCCCCCCACCTTTCATTTTGGCTAACCATTAGTTTATTTGATAAGTCTGTGAGTGTCTTTTTCTGTGGAAATATGTTCATTGGTAGCAATCTTAAGAAAACTTGTATAAATGATATCATAGAATATTTGTCATACCCTTTTGACTTACTTAACCTTATATGATTTTTTTCTAGGCTCAACTGTAGTCCTGAAAACAGCATTGTTCATTTTTCTCCCGAGGCTACTATTCCATTCTGTCCGTATACCACTTCTTCTTTGTCCATTTATCTGTTTATGGACCTTTTTTTTGCTTCCATATCTTGGCTATTTCAGTATTGTTGCAGTGCATATTTGCCTGCCTCTGTCTTTCCAATTTTGGTGGTCTTAGGTTATAGGCCCAAAAGGTGCCCTGCCCCATCATTTGGTAGCTCAATTTTTACCTTTTCAAGCAGCTCGATTCAGTTTGCGTTAGTGCTGTTTCCACTTTACATCCCACCAGCAGCTAGAAGGTACACAATTCTCTAAAACCCCTTCAGCATTTATAGTTTGTAGACTTTTTGCTGATGGTCATGACTGGTGTCACCTGAAACCTTTTTGAATTTGAATTTGCATGTGGCTAATAATTCCTTATGCTGAGCTTTAGGCATGTCCTTTTTTTCTTTTCCTTTTTTTTTAAAGAGTGAGTACAACTTCCCTCCTCTTATTGAATTCTTGAAAAGTTATTCATGTGTTGAATTTTTTTGCCTATTCCCTACTCCAGGGCATTCTTTGAGGGCCGGTGTCATTTAGAGCCCTGCAGTCCTTGTGACTATTAAGCAACCTTTGGCACTGGGTTTAAAGCTGCTGTTGTGGGAAACAGCCACAAGGTGGCAGCATTATTACGTTCTCAACTCTTGTTACTAGGGCAACAGAGTCTTCCTGGAGGTAGTTTTCCAAGGTTGTAAATTAGAGTGGAATGTGCTGGGATAAGCCCCCAGAAGTTTATGTCTCCTAACTTATGTTTGCTTTTTAAATTTAATTTCTATTTCTTATCAGAGTCAGTTTGCTTAGAGTGTTTTGATTGTCTGGCTGTACAGAATCTGCTCAATGATTCATACATATGTCTGTTCATCTTCGGATCCTGCTACCATGTACGTGATTACAGAATGTATATTTTTGAAGCTATTGGTGATGATATAATGCATATAGTTTATATGTGATATGTTTATATACATTTAACATACATTAGTATATGTATGTTAACCCCATTGTCCTAATTTACCCATCCTCCCACCTTTCATTTTGGCTAACCACTAGTTTATTTGATAAGTCTGTGAGTGTCTTTTTCTGTGGAAATATGTTCATTGGTAGCAATCTTAGGATAACATGTATTAATGATATCATAGGATATTTGTCATACCCTTTTGACTTACTTAACCTTATATGATTATTTCTAGGCTCAACTCTAGTCCTGAAAACGGCATTGTTCATTTTTTTCCAGAGGCTTGTATTCCATTTGGTACGTGTACCATTTCGTCTTTGTCCATTCATCTGTTTATGGACCTTTTTTTTGCTTCCATGTCTTGGCTATTTCAATATTGTTGCAGTGCACATTTGCCTGCCTCTGTCTTTCCGAATCCAGTTGTCTTAGGTTATAGGCCCAAAATGTGCCCTGCCGCATCATATGGTAGCTCAATGTTTACCTTTTCAAGCAGCTCGATTCAGTTTGCGTTACTGCTGTTACCACTTTACATCCCACCAGCAGCTAGAAGGTACA
The DNA here is from genome assembly GCF_965194825.1 of Balaenoptera physalus. Classification (NCBI taxonomy): domain Eukaryota; kingdom Metazoa; phylum Chordata; class Mammalia; order Artiodactyla; family Balaenopteridae; genus Balaenoptera; species Balaenoptera physalus. The sequence continues at coordinate 19,809 of NW_028125079.1, forward strand.
CAGTTCTCTAAAACCCCTTCAGCATTTATAGTTTGTAGACCTTTTGCTGATGGTCATGACTGGTGTGAGCTGAAACCTTTTTGGAGGTTGGATACGCATGTGGCTAATAATTCCTTATGCTGAGCTTTAGGCATGTCCTTTTTTTCTTTTCCTTTTTTTTTAGAGTGAGTACAACTTCCGTACTCTTATTGACTTCTTGAAAATTTCTCACGTGTTGAATTTCCTTGCCTATTCCCTACACCAGGGCATTTTTTGAGGGCCTGTGTCTTTTACAGCCCTGCAGTCCTTGTGACTATATAAGCAACCATTGGTACTGGGTTTAAAGCTACTGTTGTGGGAAGCAGCCACAAGGCGGCAGCATTATTACGTTCTCAAGTCTTGTTACTAGGACAACACAGTCTTCCTGGAGGTAGTGTTCCGAGCCTGTAAATTAGAGTGCAATGTCCTGGGACAAGCCCCCAGAAGTTTATGTCTCCTAACTTATGTTTGTTTTTTAAATTTAATTTCTATTTCTTATCGGAGTAAATTTGATTAGAGTGTTGTGGTTTTCTGGCTGTACAGAATATGCTCAATGATTCATACATATGTCTGTTCATCTTCGGATCCTGTTACCATGTATGTGATTACAGAATGTATATTTTGAAGGTATTGGTGAATATATAATTCATATCATTTATATGTTATATGTTTATATACATTTAACATACATTAGTATATGTATGTTAACCCCATAGTCCTAATTTACCCATCCTCCCACCTTTCATTTTGGCTAACCCTTAGTTTATATGATAAGTCTGTGAGTGTCTTTTTCTGTGGAAATATGTTCATTGCTAGCAATCTTAGGATAACATGTATAAATGATGTCATAGGATATTTGTTATACCCTTTTGACTTACTTAACCTTATATGATTATTTCTAGGCTCAACTCTAGTCCTGAAAACAGCATTGTTCATTTTTTTCCAGAGGCTACTATTCCATTTGGTACATATACCATTTCGTCTTTGTCCATTCATCTGTTTATGGACCTTTTTTTGCTTCCATGTCTTGGCTATTTCAGTATTGTTGCAGTGCACATTTGCCTGCCTCTGTCTTTCCGATTCTGGTGGTCTTAGGTTATAGGCCCAAAAGGTGCCGTGCCGCATCGTATGGTAACTCAATTTTTACCTTTTCAAGCAGCTCCATTCAGTTTGCATTAGTGGTATTACTTCTTTACATCCCACCAGCAGCTAGAAGGTACACATTCCTCTAAAACCCCTTCAGCATTTATAGTTTGTAGACTTTTTGATGATGGTCATGAGTGGTGTTACCTGAAACCTTTTTGAATTTGAATTTGCATGTGGCTAATAATTCCTTATACTGAGCTTTAGGCATGTCATTTTTTTCTTTTCCTTTTGTTTTAAAGAGTGAGTACAACTTCCCTCCTCTTATTGACTTCTTGAATATTTACTCATGTGTTGAATTTTTTTGCCTATTCCCTACTCCAGGGCATTCTTTGAGGGCCGGTGTCATTTAGAGCCCTGCAGTCCTTGTGACTATTAAGCAACCGTTGGCACTGGGTTTAAAGCTGCTGTTGTGGGAAACAGCCACAAGGTGGCAGCATTATTACGTTCTCAACTCTTGTTACTAGGGCAACAGAGTCTTCCTGGAGGTAGTTTTCCAAGGTTGTAAATTAGAGTGGAATGTGCTGGGACAAGCCCCCAGAAGTTTATGTCTCCTAACTTATGTTTGCTTTTTAAATTTAATTTCTATTTCTTATCGGAGTAAATTTGATTAGAGTGTTTTGATTGGCTGTACAGAATCTGCTCAATGATTCATACATATATCTGTTCATCTTCGGAACCTGTTATCAAGTATGTGATTACAGAATATATATTTTGAAGGTATTGGTGATTATATAATTCATATCGTTTATATGTTATATGTTTATATACATTTAACTTACATTAGTATATGTATGTTAACCCCATAGTCCTAACTTACCCATCCCCCCACCTTTCATTTTGACTAACCATTAGTTTATTTGATAAGTCTGTGAGTGTCTTTTTCTGTGGAAATATGTTCATTGGTAGCAATCTTAAGAAAACTTGTATAAATGATATCATAGGATATTTGTCATACCCTTTTGACTTACTTGACCTTATATGATTTTTTCTAGGCTCAACTGTAGTCCTGAAAACAGCATTGTTCATTTTTCTCCCGAGGCTACTATTACATTCTGTCCGTATACCACTTCTTCTTTGTCCATTCATCTGTTTATGGACCTTTTTTTTGCTTCCATATCTTGACTATTTCAGTATTGTTGCAGTGCATATTTGCCTGCCTCTGTCTTTCCAATTTTGGTGGTCTTAGGTTATAGGCCCAAAAGGTGCCCTGCCGCATCATTTGGTAGCTCAATTTTTACCTTTTCAAGCAGCTCGATTCAGTTTGCGTTAGTGCTGTTTCCACTTTACATCCCACCAGCAGCTAGAAGGTACACAGATCTCTAAAACCCCTTCAGCATTTATAGTTTGTAGACATTTTGCTGATGGTAATGACTGGTGTGAGCTGAAACCTTTTTGAATTTGAATTTGTATGTGGCTAATAATTCCTTATACTAAGCTTTAGGCATCTCCTTTTTTTTCTTTTCCTTTTTTTTTTAAAGAGTGAGTACAACTTCCCTCCTCTTATTGACTTCTTGGAAATTTCTCATGTGTTGAATTTTTTTGCCTATTCCCTACCCCAGGGCATTTTTTGAAGGCAGGTGTCATTTAGAGCCCTTCAGTCCTTGTGACTATTAAGCAACCTTTGGCACTGGGTTTAAAGCTGCTGTTGTGGGAAACAGCCACAAGGCGGCAGCATTATTACGTTCTCAACTCTTGTTACTAGGGCAACAGAGTCTTCCTGGAGGTAGTTTTCCAAGGTTGTAAATTAGAGTGGAATGTGCTGGGACAAGCCCCCAGAAGTTTATGTCTCCTAACTTATGTTTGCTTTTTAAATTTAATTTCTATTTCTTATCGGAGTAAATTTGATTAGAGTGTTTGGATTGGCTGTACAAAATCTGCTCAATGATTCATACCTATGTCTGTTTATCTTCGGAACCTGTTATCAAGTATGTGATTACAGAATATATATTTTGAAGGTATTGGTGATTATATAATTCATATCTTTTATATGTTATATGTTTATATACATTTAACTTACATTAGTATATGTATGTTAACCCCATAGTCCTAACTTACCCATCCCCCCACCTTTCATTTTGGCTAACCATTAGTTTATTTGATAAGTCTGTGAGTGTCTTTTTCTGTGGAAATATGTTCATTGGTAGCAATCTTAAGAAAACTTGTATAAATGATATCATAGGATATTTGTCATACCCTTTTGACTTACTTAAACTTATATGATTTTTTCTAGGCTCAACTGTAGTCCTGAAAACAGCATTGTTCATTTTTCTCCCGAGGCTACTATTCCATTCTGTCCGTATACCACTTCTTCTTTGTCCATTCATCTGTTTATGGACCTTTTTTTTGCTTCCATATCTTGGCTATTTCAGTATTGTTGCAGTGCATATTTGCCTGCCTCTGTCTTTCCAATTTTGGTGGTCTTAGGTTATAGGCCCAAAAGGTGCCCTGCCGCATCATTTGGTAGCTCAATTTTTACCTTTTCAAGCAGCTCGATTCAATTTGCGTTAGTGCTGTTTCCACTTTACATCCCACCAGCAGCTAGAAGGTACACAGATCTCTAAAACCCCTTCAGCATTTATACTTTGTAGACATTTTGCTGATGGTAATGACTGGTGTCACCTGAAACCTTTTTGAATTTGAATTTGTATGTGGCTAATAATTCCTTATACTAAGCTTTAGGCATGTCCTTTTTTATTCTTTTCCTTTTTTTTTTAAAGAGTGAGTACAACTTCCCTCCTCTTATTGACTTCTTGAAAAGTTACTCATGTGTTGAATTTTTTTGCCTATTCCCTACTCCAGGGCATTCTTTGAGGGCCGGTGTCATTTAGAGCCCTGCAGTCCTTGTGACTATTAAGCAACCATTGGCACTGGGTTTAAAGCTGCTGTTGTGGGAAACAGCCACAAGGTGGCAGCATTATTACGTTCTCAACTCTTGTTACTAGGGCAACAGAGTCTTCCTGGAGGTAGTTTTCCAAGGTTGTAAATTAGAGTGGAATGTGCTGGGACAAGCCCCCAGAAGTTTATGTCTCCTAACTTATGTTTGCTTTTTAAATTTAATTTCTATTTCTTATCAGAGTCAGTTTGCTTAGAGTGTTTTGATTGTCTGGCTGTACAGAATCTGCTCAATGATTCATACATATGTCTGTTCATCTTCGGATCCTGCTACCATGTACGTGATTACAGAATGTATATTTTTGAAGCTATTGGTGATGATATAATGCATATAGTTTATATGTGATATGTTTATATACATTTAACATACATTAGTATATGTATGTTAACCCCATTGTCCTAATTTACCCATCCTCCCACCTTTCATTTTGGCTAACCATTAGTTTTTTTGATAAGTCTGTGAGTGTCTTTTTCTGTGGAAATATGTTCATTGGTAGCAATCTTAGGATAGCATGTATTAATGATATCATAGGATATTTGTCATACCCTTTTGACTTACTTAACCTTATATGATTATTTCTAGGCTCAACTCTAGTCCTGAAAACGGCATTGTTCATTTTTTTCCAGAGGCTTGTATTCCATTTGGTACGTGTACCATTTCGTCTTTGTCCATTCATCTGTTTATGGACCTTTTTTTTGCTTCCATGTCTTGGCTATTTCAATATTGTTGCAGTGCACATTTGCCTGCCTCTGTCTTTCCGAATCCAGTTGTCTTAGGTTATAGGCCCAAAATGTGCCCTGCCGCATCATATGGTAGCTCAATGTTTACCTTTTCAAGCAGCTCGATTCATTTTGCGTTACTGCTGTTACCACTTTACATCCCACCAGCAGCTAGAAGGTACACAGTTCTCTAAAACCCCTTCAGCATTTATAGTTTGTAGACTTTTTGCTGATGGTCATGACTGGTGTGAGCTGAAACCTTTTTGGAGGTTGGATACGCATGTGGCTAATAATTCCTTATGCTGAGCTTTAGGCATGTCCTTTTTTTCTTTTCCTTTTTTTTTAAAGAGTGACTACAACTTCCCTCCTCTTATTGACTTCTTGAAAATTTCTCATGTGTTGAATTTTCTTGCCAATTCCATACCCCAGGGCATTTTTTGAGGGCCTGTGTCTTTTACAGCCCTGCAGTCCTTGTGACTATATAAGCAACCATTGGCACTGGGTTTAAAGCTACTGTTGTGGGAAGCAGCCACAAGGCGGCAGCATTATTACGTTCTCAAGTCTTGTTACTAGGACAACACAGTCTTCCTGGAGGTAGTGTTCCGAGCTTGTAAATTAGAGTGCAATGTGCTGGGACAAGCCCCCAGAAGTTTATGTCTCCTAACTTATGTTTGTTTTTTAAATTTAATTTCTATTTCTTATCGCAGTAAATTTGATTAGAGTGTTGTGGTTTTCTGGCTGTACAGAATCTGCTCAATGATTCATACATATGTCTGTTCATCTTCGAACCTGTTAGCATGTATGTGATTACAGAATGTATATTTTAAAGGTATTGGTGATTATATAATTTATATATTTCATATGTTATATGTTTATATACATTTAACATACATTAGTATATGTATTTTAACCCCATAGTCCTAATTTACCCATCCTCCCACCTTTCATTTTGGCTAGCCATTAGTTTATTTGATAAGTCTGTGAGTGTCTTTATCTGTGGAAATATGTTCATTGGTAGCAATCTTAGGATAACATGTATAAATGATGTCATAGGATATTTGTCATACCCTTTTGACTTACTTAACCTTATATGATTATTTCTAGGCTCAACTGTAGTCCTGAAAACGGCATTGTTCATTTTTTTCCCGAGGCTACTATTCCATTTGGTACGTATCCCACTTCGTCTTTGTCCATTCATCTGTTTATGGACCTTTTTTTTTGCTTCCATGTCTTGGCTATTTCAATATTGTTGCAATGCACTTTTGCCTGCCTCTCTCTTTCCGAATCTGGTGGTCTTAGGTTATAGGCCCAAAAGGTGCCCTGCCGCACCATATGGTAACTCAATTTTTACCTTTTCAAGCAGCTCGATTCAGTTTGCGTTACTGCTGTTGCCACTTTACATCCCACCAGCAGCTAGAAGGTACACAGATCTCTAAAACCCCTTCAGCATTTATAGTTTGTAGACATTTTGCTGATGGTAATGACTGGTGTGAGCTGAAACCTTTTTGAATTTGAATTTGTATGTGGCTAATAATTCCTTATACTAAGCTTTTGGCATGTCCTTTTTTTTCTTTTCCTTTTTTTTTTTAAAGAGTGAGTACAACTCCCCTCCTCTTATTGACTTCTTGAAAAATTTCTCATGTGTTGGATTTTCTTGCCTATTCCCTACCCCAGGGCAATTTTTGAGGGCCTGTGTCATTTACAGCCCTGCAGTCCTTGTGACTATATAAGCAACCATTGTCACTGGGTTTAAAGCTGCTGTTTTGGGAGACAGCCACAAGGCGGCAGCATTATTACGTTCTCAAGTCTTGTTACTAGGACAACAGAGTCTTCCTGGAGGTAGTGTTCCGAGCTTGTAAATTAGAGTGCAATGTGCTGGGACAAGCCCCCAGAAGTTTATGTCTCCTTACTTATGTTTGTTTTTTAAATTTAATTTGTCTTTCTTATCGGAGTAAATTTGATTAGAGTGTTTTGATTGTCTGGCTGTACAGAATCTGCTCAATGATTCACACATATGTCTGTTCATCTTCGGATCCTGTTACCATGTATGTGATTACAGAATGTATATTTTGAAGGTATTGGTGAATATATAATTCATATCATTTATATGTTATATGTTTATATACATTTAACTTACATTAGTATATGTATGTTAACCCCATAGTCCTAATTTACCCATCCTCCCACCTTTCATTTTGGCTAACCATTAGTTTATTTGATAAGTCTGTGAGTGTCTTTTTCTGTGGAAATATGTTCATTGGTAGCAATCTTAGGAAAACTTGTATAAATAATATCATAGGATATTTGTAATACCCTTTTGTCTTACTTAACCTTATATGATTATTTCTAGTCTCAACTCTAGTCCTGAAAACGGCATTGTTCATTTTTTTCCCGAGGCTACTCTTCCATTCTGTCCATATACCACTTCTTCTTTGTCCATTCACCTGTTTATGGACCTTTTTTTTGCTTCCATGTCTTTGCTATTTCAGTATTGTTGCAGTGCACATTTGCCTGCCTCTGTCTTTCCGATTCTGGTGGTCTTAGGTTATAGGCCCAAAAGGTGCCCTGCCGCATCATATGGTAGCTCAATTTTTACGTTTTCAAGCAGCTCGATTCAGTTTGCATTAGTGCTGTTACGACTTTATATCCCACCAGCAGCTAGAAGGTACACACTTCTCTAAAACCCCTTCAGCATTTATAGTTTGTAGACTTTTTGCTGATGGTCATGACTGGTGTGAGCTGAAACCTTTTTGGAGGTTGGATACGCATGTGGCTAATAATTCCTTATGCTGAGCTTTAGGCATATCCTATTTTTTCTTTTCCTTTTTTTTAAAAAGAGTGAGTACAACTTCCCTCCTCTTATTGATTTCTTGAAAAGTTTCTTATGTGTTGAATTTTCTTGCCTATTCCCTACCCCAGGGCATTTTTTGAGTGCCTGTGTCATTTACAACCGTGCAGTCCTTGTGACTATATAAGCATCCATTGGCACTGGGTTTAAAGGTGCTGTTTTTGGAGACAGCCACAAGGCGGCAGCATTATTACGTTCTCAAGTCTTGTTACTAGGACAACAGAGTCTTCCTGGAGGTAGTGTTCCGAGCTTTTAAATTAGAGTGCAATGTGCTGGGACAAGCCCCCAGAAGTTTATGTCTCCTTACTTATGTTTGTTTTTTAAATTTAATTTGTATTTTTTATCGGAGTAAATTTGATTAGAGTGTTTTGATTGTCTGGCTGTACAGAATCTGTTCAATGATTCATACATATGTCTGTTCATCTTCGGATCCTGTTACCATGTATGTGATCACAGAATATATATTTTGAAGGTATTGGTGATTATATAATTCATATCGTTTATATGTTATATGTTTATATACATTTAACTTACATTAGTATATGTATGTTAACCCCATAGTCCTAACTTACCCATCCCCCCACCTTTCATTTTGGCTAACCATTAGTTTATTTGATAAGTCTGTGAGTGTCTTTTTCTGTGGAAATATGTTCATTGGTAGCAATCTTAAGAAAACTTGTATAAATGATATCATAGAATATTTGTCATACCCTTTTGACTTACTTAACCTTATATGATTTTTTCTAGGCTCAACTGTAGTCCTGAAAACAGCAGTGTTCATTTTTCTCCCGAGGCTACTATTCCATTCTGTCCGTATACCACTTCTTCTTTGTCCATTCATCTGTTTATGGACCTTTTTTTTGCTTCCATATCTTGGCTATTTCAGTATTGTTGCAGTGCATATTTGCCTGCCTCTGTCTTTCCAATTTTGGTGGTCTTAGGTTATAGGCCCAAAAGGTGCCCTGCCCCATCATTTGGTAGCTCAATTTTTACCTTTTCAAGCAGCTCGATTCAGTTTGCGTTAGTGCTGTTTCCACTTTACATCCCACCAGCAGCTAGAAGGTACACAATTCTCTAAAACCCCTTCAGCATTTATAGTTTGTAGACTTTTTGCTGATGGTCATGACCGGTGTCACCTGAAACCTTTTTGAATTTGAATTTGCATGTGGCTAATAATTCCTTATGCTGAGCTTTAGGCATGTCCTTTTTTTCTTTTCCTTTTTTTTTAAAGAGTGAGTACAACTTCCCTCCTCTTATTGAATTCTTGAAAAGTTACTCATGTGTTGAATTTTCTTGCCTATTCCCTACTCCAGGGCATTCTTTGAGGGCCGGTGTCATTTAGAGCCCTGCAGTCCTTGTGACTATTAAGCAACCTTTGGCACTGGGTTTAAAGCTGCTGTTGTGGGAAACAGCCACAAGGTGGCAGCATTATTACGTTCTCAACTCTTGTTACTAGGGCAACAGAGTCTTCCTGGAGGTAGTTTTCCAAGGTTGTAAATTAGAGTGGAATGTGCTGGGACAAGCCCCCAGAAGTTTATGTCTCCTAACTTATGTTTGCTTTTTAAATTTAATTTCTATTTCTTATCAGAGTCAGTTTGCTTAGAGTGTTTTGATTGTCTGGCTGTACAGAATCTGCTCAATGATTCATACATATGTCTGTTCATCTTCGGATCCTGCTACCATGTACGTGATTACAGAATGTATATTTTTGAAGCTATTGGTGATGATATAATGCATATAGTTTATATGTGATATGTTTATATACATTTAACATACATTAGTATATGTATGTTAACCCCATTGTCCTAATTTACCCATCCTCCCACCTTTCATTTTGGCTAACCACTAGTTTATTTGATAAGTCTGTGAGTGTCTTTTTCTGTGGAAATATGTTCATTGGTAGCAATCTTAGGATAACATGTATTAATGATATCATAGGATATCTGTCATACCCTTTTGACTTACTTAACCTTATATGATTATTTCTAGGCTCAACTCTAGTCCTGAAAACGGCATTGTTCATTTTTTTCCAGAGGCTTGTATTCCATTTGGTACGTGTACCATTTCGTCTTTGTCCATTCATCTGTTTATGGACCTTTTTTTTGCTTCCATGTCTTGGCTACTTCAATATTGTTGCAGTGCACATTTGCCTGCCTCTGTCTTTCCGAATCCAGTTGTCTTAGGTTATAGGCCCAAAATGTGCCCTGCCGCATCATATGGTAGCTCAATGTTTACCTTTTCAAGCAGCTCGATTCATTTTGCGTTACTGCTGTTACCACTTTACATCCCACCAGCAGCTAGAAGGTACACAGTTCTCTAAAACCCCTTCAGCATTTATAGTTTGTAGACCTTTTGCTGATGGTCATGACTGGTGTGAGCTGAAACCTTTTTGGAGGTTGGATACGCATGTGGCTAATAATTCCTTATGCTGAGCTTTAGGCATGTCCTTTTTTTCTTTTCCTTTTTTTTTAGAGTGAGTACAACTTCCGTACTCTTATTGACTTCTTGAAAATTTCTCATGTGTTGAATTTCCTTGCCTATTCCCTACCCCAGGGCATTTTTTAGGGCCTGTGTCTTTTACAGCCCTGCAGTCCTTGTGACTATATAAGCAACCATTGGTACTGGGTTTAAAGCTACTGTTGTGGGAAGCAGCCACAAGGCGGCAGCATTATTACGTTCTCAAGTCTTGTTACTAGGACAACACAGTCTTCCTGGAGGTAGTGTTCCGAGCCTGTAAATTAGAGTGCAATGTCCTGGGACAAGCCCCCAGAAGTTTATGTCTCCTAACTTATGTTTGTTTTTTAAATTTAATTTCTATTTCTTATCGGAGTAAATTTGATTAGAGTGTTGTGGTTTTCTGGCTGTACAGAATATGCTCAATGATTCATACATATGTCTGTTCATCTTCGGATCCTGTTACCATGTATGTGATTACAGAATGTATATTTTGAAGGTATTGGTGAATATATAATTCATATCATTTATATGTTATATGTTTATATACATTTAACATACATTAGTATATGTATGTTAACCCCATAGTCCTAATTTACCCATCCTCCCACCTTTCATTTTGGCTAACCCTTAGTTTATATGATAAGTCTGTGAGTGTCTTTTTCTGTGGAAATATGTTCATTGGTAGCAATCTTAGGATAACATGTATAAATGATGTCATAGGATATTTGTCATACCCTTTTGACTTACTTAACCTTATATGATTATTTCTAGGCTCAACTCTAGTCCTGAAAACAGCATTGTTCATTTTTTTCCAGAGGCTACTATTCCATTTGGTACATATACCATTTCGTCTTTGTCCATTCATCTGTTTATGGACCTTTTTTTGCTTCCATGTCTTGGCTATTTCAGTATTGTTGCAGTGCACATTTGCCTGCCTCTGTCTTTCCGATTCTGGTGGTCTTAGGTTATAGGCCCAAAAGGTGCCCTGCCGCATCGTATGGTAACTCAATTTTTACCTTTTCAAGCAGCTCCATTCAGTTTGCATTAGTGGTATTACTTCTTTACATCCCACCAGCAGCTAGAAGGTACACATTCCTCTAAAACCCCTTCAGCATTTATAGTTTGTAGACTTTTTGATGATGGTCATGAGTGGTGTTACCTGAAACCTTTTTGAATTTGAATTTGCATGTGGCTAATAATTCCTTATACTGAGCTTTAGGCATGTCATTTTTTTCTTTTCCTTTTGTTTTAAAGAGTGAGTACAACTTCCCTCCTCTTATTGACTTCTTGAAAATTTACTCATGTGTTGAATTTTTTTGCCTATTCCCTACTCCAGGGCATTCTTTGAGGGCCGGTGTCATTTAGAGCCCTGCAGTCCTTGTGACTATTAAGCAACCTTTGGCACTGGGTTTAAAGCTGCTGTTGTGGGAAACAGCCACAAGGTGGCAGCATTATTACGTTCTCAACTCTTGTTACTAGGGCAACAGAGTCTTCCTGGAGGTAGTTTTCCAAGGTTGTAAATTAGAGTGGAATGTGCTGGGACAAGCCCCCAGAAGTTTATGTCTCCTAACTTATGTTTGCTTTTTAAATTTAATTTCTATTTCTTATCGGAGTAAATTTGATTAGAGTGTTTTGATTGGCTGTACAGAATCTGCTCAATGATTCATACATATATCTGTTCATCTTCGGAACCTGTTATCAAGTATGTGATTACAGAATATATATTTTGAAGGTATTGGTGATTATATAATTCATATCGTTTATATGTTATATGTTTATATACATTTAACTTACATTAGTATATGTATGTTAACCCCATAGTCTTAACTTACCCATCCCCCCACCTTTCATTTTGGCTAACCATTAGTTTCTTTGATAAGTCTGTGAGTGTCTTTTTCTGTGGAAATATGTTCATTGGTACAATCTTAAGAAAACTTGTATAAATGATATCATAGGATATTTGTCATACCCTTTTGACTTACTTAACCTTATATGATTTTTTCTAGGCTCAACTGTAGTCCTGAAAACAGCATTGTTCATTTTTCTCCCGAGGCTACTATTCCATTCTGTCCGTATACCACTTCTTCTTTGTCCATTCATCTGTTTATGGACCTTTTTTTTGCTTCCATATCTTGGCTATTTCAGTATTGTTGCAGTGCATATTTGCCTGCCTCTGTCTTTCCAATTTTGGTGGTCTTAGGTTATACGCCCAAAATGTGCCCTGCCGCATCATTTGGTAGCTCAATTTTTACCTTTTCAAGCAGCTCGATTCAGTTTGCGTTAGTGCTGTTTCCACTTTACATCCCACCAGCAGCTAGAAGGTACACAGATCTCTAAAACCCCTTCAGCATTTATAGTTTGTAGACATTTTGCTGATGGTAATGACTGGTGTGAGCTGAAACCTTTTTGAATTTGAATTTGTATGTGGCTAATAATTCCTTATGCTGAGCTTTAGGCATGTCCTTTTTTTCTTTTCCTTTTTTTTTAAAGAGTGACTACAACTTCCCTCCTCTTATTGACTTCTTGAAAATTTCTCATGTGTTGAATTTTCTTGCCAATTCCATACCCCAGGGCATTTTTTGAGGGCCTGTGTCTTTTACAGCCCTGCAGTCCTTGTGACTATATAAGCAACCATTGGCACTGGGTTTAAAGCTACTGTTGTGGGAAGCAGCCACAAGGCAGCAGCATTATTACGTTCTCAAGTCTTGTTACTAGGACAACACAGTCTTCCTGGAGGTAGTGTTCCGAGCTTTTAAATTAGAGTGCAATGTGCTGGGACAAGCCCCCAGAAGTTTATGTCTCCTTACTTATGTTTGTTTTTTAAATTTAATTTGTATTTTTTATCGGAGTAAATTTGATTAGAGTGTTTTGATTGTCTGGCTGTACAGAATCTGTTCAATGATTCATACATATGTCTGTTCATCTTCGGATCCTGTTACCATGTATGTGATCACAGAATATATATTTTGAAGGTATTGGTGATTATATAATTCATATCGTTTATATGTGATATGTTTATATACATTTAACTTACATTAGTATATGTATGTTAACCCCATAGTCCTAACTTACCCATCCCCCCACCTTTCATTTTGGCTAACCATTAGTTTATTTGATAAGTCTGTGAGTGTCTTTTTCTGTGGAAATATGTTCATTGGTAGCAATCTTAAGAAAACTTGTATAAATGATATCATAGGATATTTGTCATACCCTTTTGACTTACTTAACCTTATATGATTTTTTCTAGGCTCAACTGTAGTCCTGAAAACAGCATTGTTCATTTTTCTCCCGAGGCTACTATTCCATTCTGTCCGTATACCACTTCTTCTTTGTCCATTCATCTGTTTATGGACCTTTTTTTTGCTTCCATATCTTGGCTATTTCAGTATTGTTGCAGTGCATATTTGCCTGCCTCTGTCTTTCCAATTTTGGTGGTCTTAGGTTATAGGCCCAAAAGGTGCCCTGCCCCATCATTTGGTAGCTCAATTTTTACCTTTTCAAGCAGCTCGATTCATTTTGCGTTAGTGCTGTTTCCACTTTACATCCCACCAGCAGCTAGAAGGTACACAATGCTCTAAAACCCCTTCAGCATTTATAGTTTGTAGACTTTTTGCTGATGGTCATGACTGGTGTCACCTGAAACCTTTTTGGAGGTTGGATACGCATGTGGCTAATAATTCCTTATTCTGAGCTTTAGGCATGTCCTTTTTTATTCTTTTCCTTTTTTTTTTAAAGAGTGAGTACAACTTCCCTCCTCTTATTGACTTCTTGAAAATTTACTCATGTGTTGAATTTTTTTGCCTATTCCCTACTCCAGGGCATTCTTTGAGGGCCGGTGTCATTTAGAGCCCTGCAGTCCTTGTGACTATTAAGCAACCTTTGGCACTGGGTTTAAAGCTGCTGTTGTGGGAAACAGCCACAAGGTGGCAGCATTATTACGTTCTCAACTCTTGTTACTAGGGCAACAGAGTCTTCCTGGAGGTAGTTTTCCAAGGTTGTAAATTAGAGTGGAATGTGCTGGGACAAGCCCCCAGAAGTTTATGTCTCCTAACTTATGTTTGCTTTTTAAATTTAATTTCTATTTCTTATCAGAGTCAGTTTGCTTAGAGTGTTTTGATTGTCTGGCTGTACAGAATCTGCTCAATGATTCATACATATGTCTGTTCATCTTCGGATCCTGCTACCATGTACGTGATTACAGAATGTATATTTTTGAAGCTATTGGTGATGATATAATGCATATAGTTTATATGTGATATGTTTATATACATTTAATATACATTAGTATATGTATGTTAACCCCATTGTCCTAATTTACCCATCCTCCCACCTTTCATTTTGGCTAACCATTAGTTTATTTGATAAGTCTGTGAGTGTCTTTTTCTGTGGAAATATGTTCATTGGTAGCAATCTTAGGATAACATGTATTAATGATATCATAGGATATTTGTCATACCCTTTTGACTTACTTAACCTTATATGATTATTTCTAGGCTCAACTCTAGTCCTGAAAACGGCATTGTTCATTTTTTTCCAGAGGCTTCTATTCCATTTGGTACGTGTACCATTTCGTCTTTGTCCATTCATCTGTTTATGGACCTTTTTTTTGCTTCCATGTCTTGGCTATTTCAATATTGTTGCAGTGCACATTTGCCTGCCTCTGTCTTTCCGAATCCAGTTGTCTTAGGTTATAGGCCCAAAATGTGCCCTGCCGCATCATATGGTAGCTCAATGTTTACCTTTTCAAGCAGCTCGATTCAGTTTGCGTTACTGCTGTTACCACTTTACATCCCACCAGCAGCTAGAAGGTACACAGTTCTCTAAAACCCCTTCAGCATTTATAGTTTGTAGACTTTTTGCTGATGGTCATGACTGGTGTGAGCTGAAACCTTTTTGGAGGTTGGATACGCATGTGGCTAATAATTCCTTATGCTGAGCTTTAGGCATGTCCTTTTTTTCTTTTCCTTTTTTTTTAAAGAGTGACTACAACTTCCCTCCTCTTATTGACTTCTTGAAAATTTCTCATGTGTTGAATTTTCTTGCCAATTCCATACCCCAGGGCATTTTTTGAGGGCCTGTGTCTTTTACAGCCCTGCAGTCCTTGTGACTATATAAGCAACCATTGGCACTGGGTTTAAAGCTACTGTTGTGGGAAGCAGCCACAAGGCGGCAGCATTATTACGTTCTCAAGTCTTGTTACTAGGACAACACAGTCTTCCTGGAGGTAGTGTTCCGAGCTTGTAAATTAGAGTGCAATGTGCTGGGACAAGCCCCCAGAAGTTTATGTCTCCTAACTTATGTTTGTTTTTTAAATTTAATTTCTATTTCTTATCGGAGTAAATTTGATTAGAGTGTTGTGGTTTTCTGGCTGTACAGAATCTGCTCAATGATTCATACATATGTCTGTTCATCTTCGAACCTGTTAGCATGTATGTGATTACAGAATGTATATTTTAAAGGTATTGGTGATTATATAATTTATATATTTCATGTTATATGTTTATATACATTTAACATACATTAGTATATGTATTTTAACCCCATTGTCCTAATTTACCCATCCTCCCACCTTTCATTTTGGCTAGCCATTAGTTTATTTGATAAGTCTGTGAGTGTCTTTTTCTGTGGAAATATGTTCATTGGTAGCAATCTTAGGATAACATGTATAAATGATGTCCTAGGATATTTGTCATACCCTTTTGACTTACTTAACCTTATATGATTATTTCTAGGCTCAACTGTAGTCCTGAAAACGGCATTGTTCATTTTTTTCCCGAGGCTACTATTCCATTTGGTACGTATCCCACTTCGTCTTTCTCCATTCATCTGTTTATGGACCTTTTTTTTGCTTCCATGTCTTGGCTATTTCAATATTGTTGCAATGCACATTTGCCTGCCTCTCTCTTTCCGAATCTGGTGGTCTTAGGTTATAGGCCCAAAAGGTGCCCTGCCGCATCATATGGTAGCTCAATTTTTACGTTTTCAAGCAGCTCGATTCAGTTTGCATTAGTGCTGTTACGACTTTATATCCCACCAGCAGCTAGAAGGTACACACTTCTCTAAAACCCCTTCAGCATTTATAGTTTGTAGACTTTTTGCTGATGGTCATGACTGGTGTGAGCTGAAACCTTTTTGGAGGTTGGATACGCATGTGGCTAATAATTCCTTATGCTGAGCTTTAGGCATGTCCTATTTTTTCTTTTCCTTTTTTTTAAAAAGAGTGAGTACAACTTCCCTCCTCTTATTGATTTCTTGAAAAGTTTCTTATGTGTTGAATTTTCTTGCCTATTCCCTACCCCAGGGCATTTTTTGAGTGCCTGTGTCATTTACAACCGTACAGTCCTTGTGACTATATAAGCAACCATTGGCACTGGGTTTAAAGGTGCTGTTTTTGGAGACAGCCACAAGGCGGCAGCATTATTACGTTCTCAAGTCTTGTTACTAGGACAACAGAGTCTTCCTGGAGGTAGTGTTCCGAGCTTTTAAATTAGAGTGCAATGTGCTGGGACAAGCCCCCAGAAGTTTATGTCTCCTTACTTATGTTTGTTTTTTAAATTTAATTTGTATTTTTTATCGGAGTAAATTTGATTAGAGTGTTTTGATTGTCTGGCTGTACAGAATCTGTTCAATGATTCATACATATGTCTGTTCATCTTCGGATCCTGTTACCATGTATGTGATTACAGAATGTATATTTTGAAGGTATTGGTGATTATATAATTCATATCATTTATATGTTATATGTTTATATACATTTAACTTATATTAGTATATGTATGTTAACCCCATAGTCCTAATTTACCCATCCCCCCACCTTTCATTTTGGCTAACCATTAGTTTATTTGATAAGTCTGTGAGTGTCTTTTTCTGTGGAAATATGTTCATTGGTAGCAATCTTAGGATAACATGTATAAATGATATCATAGGATATTTGTCATACCCTTTTGACTTACTTAACCTTATATGATTATTTCTAGGCTCAACTCTAGTCCTGAAAACGGTATTGTTCATTTTTTTCCAGAGGCTACTATTCCATTTGGTACGTATACCATTTCGTCTTTGTCCATTCATCTGTTTATGGACCTTTTTTTTGCTTCCATGTCTTGGCTATTTCAATATTGTTGCAGTGCACATTTGCCTGCCTCTGTCTTTCCGAATCCGGTGGTCTTAGGTTATAGGCCCAAAAGGTGCCCTGCCGCATCATATGGTAGCTCAGTGTTTACCTTTTCAAGCAGCTCGATTCAGTTTGCGTTACTGCTGTTACCACTTTACATCCAAACAGCAGCTAGAAGGTACACAGTTCTCTAAAACCCCTTCAGCATTTATAGTTTGTAGACTTTTTGCTGATGGTCATGACTGGTGTGAGCTGAAACCTTTTTGGAGGTTGGATACGCATGTGGCTAATAATTCCTTATGCTGAGCTTTAGGCATGTCCTTTTTTTCTTTTCCTTTTTTTTAAAGAGTGAGTACAACTTCCGTACTCTTATTGACTTCTTGAAAATTTCTCATGTGTTGAATTTTCTTGCCAATTCCCTACACCAGGGTATTTTTTGAGGGCCTGTGTCTTTTACAGCCCTGCAGTCCTTGTGACTATATAAGCAACCATTGGCACTGGGTTTAAAGCTACTGTTGTGGGAAGCAGCCACAAGGCGGCAGCATTATTACGTTCTCAAGTCTTGTTACTAGGACAACACAGTCTTCCTGGAGGTAGTGTTCCGAGCTTGTAAATTAGAGTGCAATGTGCTGGGACAAGCCCCCAAAAGTTTATGTCTCCTAACTTATGTTTGTTTTTTAAATTTAATTTCTATTTCTTATCGGAGTAAATTTGATTAGAGTGTTTTGATTGTCTGGCTGTACAGAATCTGCTCAATGATTCATACATATGTCTGTTCATCTTCGGATCCTGCTACCATGTATGTGATTACAGAATGTATATTTTGAAGGTATTGGTGAATATATAATTCATATCATTTATATGTTATATGTTTATATACATTTAACATACATTAGTATATGTATGTTAACCCCATAGTCCTAATTTACCCATCCTCCCACCTTTCATTTTGGCTAACCATTAGTTTATATGATAAGTCTGTGAGTGTCTTTTTCTGTGGAAATATGTTCATTGGTAGCAATCTTAGGATAACATGTATAAATGATGTCATAGGATATTTGTCATACCCTTTTGGCTTACTTAACCTTATATGATTATTTCTAGGCTCAACTCTAGTCCTGAAAATGGCATTGTTCATTTTTCTCCCGAGGCTACTATTCCATTCTGTCCGTATACCACTTCTTCTTTGTCCATTCATTTGTTTATGGACCTTTTTTTTGCTTCCATATCTTGGCTATTTCAGTATTGTTGCAGTGCATATTTGCCTGCCTCTGTCTTTCCAATTTTGGTGTTCTTAGGTTATAGGCCCAAAAGGTGCCCTGCCGCATCATTTGGTAGCTCAATTTTTACCTTTTCAAGCAGCTCGATTCAGTTTGCGTTAGTGCTGTTTGCACTTTACATCCCACCAGCAGCTAGAAGGTACACAGATCTCTAAAACCCCTTCAGCATTTATAGTTTGTAGACATTTTGCTGATGGTAATGACTGGTGTGAGCTGAAACCTTTTTGAATTTGAATTTGTATGTGGCTAATAATTCCTTATACTAAGCTTTAGGCATGTCCTTTTTTTTCTTTTCCTTTTTTTTTTAAAGAGTGAGTACAACTTCCCTCCTCTTATTGACTTCTTGGAAATTTCTCATGTGTTGAATGTTCTTGCCAATTCCCTACCCCAGGGCACATTTTGAGGGCTTGTGTCATTTACAGCCCTGCAGTCCTTGTGACTATATAAGCAATCATTGGCACTGGGTTTAAAGTGCTGTTGTGGGAAGCAGCCACAAGGCGGCAGCATTATTGCGTTCTCAAATCTTGTTACTAGGAGAACAGAGTCTTACTGGAGGTAGTGTTCTGAGCTTGTAAATTAGAGTGCAATATGCTGGGACAAGCCCCCAGAAGTTTATGTCTCCTAACTTATGTTTTTTTTTTTAAATTTAATTTCTATTTCTTATCGGAGTAAATTTGATTAGAGTGTTTTGATTGTCTGGCTGTACAGAATCTGCTCAATGATTCATACATATGTCTGTTCATCTTCGGATCCTGTTACCATGTATGTGATCACAGAATATATATTTTGAAGGTATTGGTGATTATATAATTCATATCGTTTATATGTTATATGTTTATATACATTTAACTTACATTAGTATATGTATGTTAACCCCATAGTCCTAACTTACCCATCCCCCCACCTTTCATTTTGGCTAACCATTAGTTTATTTGATAAGTCTGTGAGTGTCTTTTTCTGGGGAAATATGTTCATTGGTAGCAATCTTAAGAAAACTTGTATAAATGATATCATAGGATATTTGTCATACCCTTTTGACTTACTTAACCTTATATGATTTTTTCTAGGCTCAACTGTAGTCCTGAAAACAGCATTGTTCATTTTTCTCCCGAGGCTACTATTCCATTCTGTCCGTATACCACTTCTTCTTTGTCCATTCATCTGTTTATGGACTTTTTTTTGCTTCCATATCTTGGCTATTTCAGTATTGTTGCAGTGCATATTTGCCTGCCTCTGTCTTTCCAATTTTGGTGGTCTTAGGTTATAGGCCCAAAAGGTGCCCTGCCGCATCATTTGGTAGCTCAATTTTTACCTTTTCAAGCAGCTCGATTCAGTTTGCGTTACTGCTGTTTCCACTTTACATCCCACCAGCAGCTAGAAGGTACACAGATCTCTAAAACCCCTTCAGCATTTTAGTTTGTAGACATTTTGCTGATGGTAATGACTGGTGTGAGCTGAAACCTTTTTGAATTTGAATTTGTATGTGGCTAATAATTCCTTATACTAAGCTTTAGGCATGTCCTTTTTTTTCTTTTACTTTTTTTTTTTAAAGAGTGAGTACAACTCCCCTCCTCTTATTGACTTCTTGAAAAATTTCTCATGTGTTGGATTTTCTTGCCTATTCCCTACCCCAGGGCAATTTTTGAGGGCCTGTGTCATTTACAGCCCTGCAGTCCTTGTGACTATATAAGCAACCATTGTCATTGGGTTTAAAGCTGCTGTTTTGGGAGACAGCCACAAGGCGGCAGCATTATTACGTTCTCAAGCCTTGTTACTAGGACTACAGAGTCTTCCTGGAGGTAGTGTTCCGAGCTTGTAAATTAGAGTGCAATGTGCTGGGACAAGCCCCCAGAAGTTTATGTCTCCTTACTTATGTTTGTTTTTTAAATTTAATTTGTCTTTCTTATCGGAGTAAATTTGATTAGAGTGTTTTGATTGTCTGGCTGTACAGAATCTGCTCAATGATTCACACATATGTCTGTTCATCTTCGGATCCTGTTACCATGTATGTGATTACAGAATGTATATTTTGAAGGTATTGGTGAATATATAATTCATATCATTTATATGTTATATGTTTATATACATTTAACTTACATTAGTATATGTATGTTAACCCCATAGTCCTAATTTACCCATCCTCCCACCTTTCATTTTGGCTAACCAGTAGTTTATTTGATAAGTCTGTGAGTGTCTTTTTCTGTGGAAATATGTTCATTGGTAGCAATCTTAGGAAAACTTGTATAAATAATATCATAGGATATTTGTAATACCCTTTTGTCTTACTTAACCTTATATGATTATTTCTAGTCTCAACTCTAGTCCTGAAGACGGCATTGTTCATTTTTTTCCCGAGGCTACTCTTCCATTCTGTCCATATACCACTTCTTCTTTGTCCATTCACCTGTTTATGGACCTTTTTTTTGCTTCCATGTCTTGGCTATTTCAGTATTGTTGCAGTGCACATTTGCCTGCCTCTGTCTTTCCGATTCTGGTGGTCTTAGATTATAGGCCCAAAAGGTGCCCTGCCGCATCATATGGTAGCTCAATTTTTACGTTTTCAAGCAGCTCGATTCAGTTTGCATTAGTGCTGTTACGACTTTATATCCCACCAGCAGCTAGAAGGTACACACTTCTCTAAAACCCCTTCAGCATTTATAGTTTGTAGACTTTTTGCTGATGGTCATGACTGGTGTGAGCTGAAACCTTTTTGGAGGTTGGATACGCATGTGGCTAATAATTCCTTATGCTGAGCTTTAGGCATGTCCTATTTTTTCTTTTCCTGTTTTTTAAAAAGAGTGAGTACAACTTCCCTCCTCTTATTGATTTCTTGAAAAGTTTCTTATGTGTTGAATTTTCTTGCCTATTCCCTACCCCAGGGCATTTTTTGAGTGCCTGTGTCATTTACAACCGTGCAGTCCTTGTGACTATATAAGCAACCATTGGCACTGGGTTTAAAGGTGCTGTTTTTGGAGACAGCCACAAGGCGGCAGCATTATTACGTTCTCAAGTCTTGTTACTAGGACAACAGAGTCTTCCTGGAGGTAGTGTTCCGAGCTTTTAAATTAGAGTGCAATGTGCTGGGACAAGCCCCCAGAAGTTTATGTCTCCTTACTTATGTTTGTTTTTTAAATTTAATTTGTATTTCTTATCGGAGTAAATTTGATTAGAGTGTTTTGATTGTCTGGCTGTACAGAATCTGTTCAATGATTCATACATATGTCTGTTCATCTTCGGATCCTGTTACCATGTATGTGATCACAGAATATATATTTTGAAGGTATTGGTGATTATATAATTCATATCGTTTATATGTTATATGTTTATATACATTTAACTTACATTAGTATATGTATGTTAACCCCATAGTCCTAACTTACCCATCCCCCCACCTTTCATTTTGGCTAACCATTAGTTTATTTGATAAGTCTGTGAGTGTCTTTTTCTGTGGAAATATGTTCATTGGTAGCAATCTTAAGAAAACTTGTATAAATGATATCATAGGATATTTGTCATACCCTTTTGACTTACTTAACCTTATATGATTTTTTCTAGGCTCAACTGTAGTCCTGAAAACAGCATTGTTCATTTTTCTCCCGAGGCTACTATTCCATTCTGTCCGTATACCACTTCTTCTTTGTCCATTCATCTGTTTATGGACCTTTTTTTTGCTTCCATATCTTGGCTATTTCAGTATTGTTGCAGTGCATATTTGCCTGCCTCTGTCTTTCCAATTTTGGTGGTCTTAGGTTATAGGCCCAAAAGGTGCCCTGCCCCATCATTTGGTAGCTCAATTTTTACCTTTTCAAGCAGCTCGATTCAGTTTGCGTTAGTGCTGTTTCCACTTTACACCCCACCAGCAGCTAGAAGGTACACAGATCTCTAAAACCCCTTCAGCATTTATAGTTTGTAGACATTTTGCTGATGGTAATGACTGGTGTGAGCTGAAACCTTTTTGAATTTGAATTTGTATGTGGCTCATAATTCCTTATACTAAGCTTTAGGCATGTCCTTTTTTTTCTTTTCCTTTTTTTTTTAAAGAGTGAGTACAACTTCCCTCCTCTTATTGACTTCTTGGAAATTTCTCATGTGTTGAATGTTCTTGCCAATTCCCTACCCCAGGGCATATTTTGAGGGCTTGTGTCATTTACAGCCCTGCAGTCCTTGTGACTATATAAGCAATCATTGGCACTGGGTTTAAAGTGCTGTTGTGGGAAGCAGCCACAAGGCGGCAGCATTATTGCGTTCTCAAGTCTTGTTACTAGGAGAACAGAGTCTTCCTGGAGGTAGTGTTCTGAGCTTGTAAATTAGAGTGCAATATGCTGGGACAAGCCCCCAGAAGTTTATGTCTCCTAACTTATGTTTTTTTTTTAAATTTAATTTCTATTTCTTATCGGAGTAAATTTCATTAGAGTGTTTTGATTGTCTGGCTGTACAGAATCTGCTCAATGATTCATACATATGTCTGTTCATCTTCGGATCCTGTTACCATGTATGTGATCACAGAATATATATTTTGAAGGTATTGGTGATTATATAATTCATATCGTTTATATGTTATATGTTTATATACATTTAACTTACATTAGTATATGTATGTTAACCCCATAGTCCTAACTTACCCATCCCCCCACCTTTCATTTTGGCTAACCATTAGTTTATTTGATAAGTCTGTGAGTGTCTTTTTCTGTGGAAATATGTTCATTGGTAGCAATCTTAAGAAAACTTGTATAAATGATATCATAGGATATTTGTCATACCCTTTTGACTTACTTAACCTTATATGATTTTTTCTAGGCTCAACTGTAGTCCTGAAAACAGCATTGTTCATTTTTCTCCCGAGGCTACTATTCCATTCTGTCCGTATACCACTTCTTCTTTGTCCATTCATCTGTTTATGGACCTTTTTTTTGCTTCCATATCTTGGCTATTTCAGTATTGTTGCAGTGCACATTTGTCTGCCTCTGTCTTTCCGATTCTGGTGGTCTTAGGTTATAGGCCGAAAAGGTGCCCTGCCGCATCATATGGTAGGTCAATTTTTACGTTTTCAAGCAGCTCGATTCAGTTTGCATTAGTGATGTTACGACTTTATATCCCACCAGCAGCTAGAAGGTACACACTTCTCTAAAACCCCTTCAGCATTTATAGTTTGTAGACTTTTTGCTGATGGTCATGACTGGTGTGAGCTGAAACCTTTTTGGAGGTTGGATATGCATGTGGCTAATAATTCCTTATGCTGAGCTTTAGGCATGTCCTATTTTTTCTTTTCCTTTTTTTTAAAAAGAGTGAGTACAACTTCCCTCCTCTTATTGATTTCTTGAAAAGTTTCTTATGTGTTGAATTTTCTTGCCTATTCCCTACCCCAGGGCATTTTTTGAGTGCCTGTGTCATTTACAACCGTACAGTCCTTGTGACTATATAAGTAACCATTGGCACTGGGTTTAAAGGTGCTGTTTTTGGAGACAGCCACAAGGCGGCAGCATTATTACGTTCTCAACTCTTGTTACTAGGGCAACAGAGTCTTCCTGGAGGTAGTGTTCCGAGCTTTTAAATTAGAGTGCAATGTGCTGGGACAAGCCCCCAGAAGTTTATGTCTCCTAACTTATGTTTGCTTTTTAAATATAATTTCTATTTCTTATCAGAGTCAATTTGCTTAGAGTGTTTTGATTGTCTGGCTGTACAGAATCTGTTCAATGATTCATACATATGTCTGTTCATCTTCGGATCCTGCTACCATGTACGTGATTACAGAATGTATATTTTTGAAGCTATTGGTGATGATATAATGCATATAGTTTATATGTGATATGTTTATATACATTTAACATACATTAGTATATGTATGTTAACCCCATTGTCCTAATTTACCCATCCTCCCACCTTTCATTTTGGCTAACCATTAGTTTATTTGATAAGTCTGTGAGTGTCTTTTTCTGTGGAAATATGTTCATTGGTAGCAATCTTAGGATAACATGTATTAATGATATCATAGGATATTTGTCATACCCTTTTGACTTACTTAACCTTATATGATTATTTCTAGGCTCATCTCTAGTCCTGAAAACGGCATTGTTCATTTTTTTCCAGAGGCTTCTATTCCATTTGGTACGTGTACCATTTCGTCTTTGTCCATTCATCTGTTTATGGACCTTTTTTTTGCTTCCATGTCTTGGCTATTTCAATATTTTTGCAGTGCACATTTGCCTGCCTCTGTCTTTCCGAATCCAGTTGTCTTAGGTTATAGGCCCAAAATGTGCCCTGCCGCATCATATGGTAGCTCAATGTTTACCTTTTCAAGCAGCTCGATTCAGTTTGCGTTACTGCTGTTACCACTTTACATCCCACCAGCAGCTAGAAGGTACACAGTTCTCTAAAACCCCTTCAGCATTTATAGTTTGTAGACTTTTTGCTGATGGTCATGACTGGTGTGAGCTGAAACCTTTTTGGAGGTTGGATACGCATGTGGCTAATAATTCCTTATGCTGAGCTTTAGGCATGTCCTTTTTTTCTTTTCCTTTTTTTTTAAAGAGTGACTACAACTTCCCTCCTCTTATTGACTTCTTGAAAATTTCTCATGTGTTGAATTTTCTTGCCAATTCCATACCCCAGGGCATTTTTTGAGGGCCTGTGTCTTTTACAGCCCTGCAGTCCTTGTGACTATATAAGCAACCATTGGCACTGGGTTTAAAGCTACTGTTGTGGGAAGCAGCCACAAGGCAGCAGCATTATTACGTTCTCAAGTCTTGTTACTAGGACAACACAGTCTTCCTGGAGGTAGTGTTCCGAGCTTTTAAATTAGAGTGCAATGTGCTGGGACAAGCCCCCAGAAGTTTATGTCTCCTTACTTATGTTTGTTTTTTAAATTTAATTTGTATTTTTTATCGGAGTAAATTTGATTAGAGTGTTTTGATTGTCTGGCTGTACAGAATCTGTTCAATGATTCATACATATGTCTGTTCATCTTCGGATCCTGTTACCATGTATGTGATCACAGAATATATATTTTGAAGGTATTGGTGATTATATAATTCATATCGTTTATATGTTATATGTTTATATACATTTAACTTACATTAGTATATGTATGTTAACCCCATAGTCCTAACTTACCCATCCCCCCACCTTTCATTTTGGCTAACCATTAGTTTATTTGATAAGTCTGTGAGTGTCTTTTTCTGTGGAAATATGTTCATTGGTAGCAATCTTAAGAAAACTTGTATAAATGATATCATAGGATATTTGTCATACCCTTTTGACTTACTTAACCTTATATGATTTTTTCTAGGCTCAACTGTAGTCCTGAAAACAGCATTGTTCATTTTTTCCCGAGGCTACTATTCCATTCTGTCCGTATACCACTTCTTCTTTGTCCATTCACCTGTTTATGGACCTTTTTTTTGCTTCCATATCTTGGCTATTTCAGTATTGTTGCAGTGCATATTTGCCTGCCTCTGTCTTTCCAATTTTGGTGGTCTTAGGTTATAGGCCCAAAAGGTGCCCTGCCCCATCATTTGGTAGCTCAATTTTTACCTTTTCAAGCAGCTCGATTCATTTTGCGTTAGTGCTGTTTCCACTTTACATCCCACCAGCAGCTAGAAGGTACACAATGCTCTAAAACCCCTTCAGCATTTATAGTTTGTAGACTTTTTGCTGATGGTCATGACTGGTGTCACCTGAAACCTTTTTGAATTTGAATTTGCATGTGGCTAATAATTCCTTATACTGAGCTTTAGGCATGTCCTTTTTTATTCTTTTCCTTTTTTTTTTAAAGAGTGAGTACAACTTCCCTCCTCTTATTGACTTCTTGAAAATTTACTCATGTGTTGAATTTTTTTGCCTATTCCCTACTCCAGGGCATTTTTTGAGGGCCTGTGTCTTTTACAGCCCTGCAGTCCTTGTGACTATATAAGCAACCATTGGCACTGGGTTTAAAGCTACTGTTGTGGGAAGCAGCCAAAAGGCGGCAGCATTATTACGTTCTCAAGTCTTGTTACTAGGACAACACAGTCTTCCTGGAGGTAGTGTTCCGAGCTTGTAAATTAGAGTGCAATGTGCTGGGACAAGCCCCCAGAAGTTTATGTCTCCTAACTTATGTTTGTTTTTTAAATTTAATTTCTATTTCTTATCGGAGTAAATTTGATTAGAGTGTTGTGGTTTTCTGGCTGTACAGAATCTGCTCAATGATTCATACATATGTCTGTTCATCTTCGAACCTGTTAGCATGTATGTGATTACAGAATGTATATTTTAAAGGTATTGGTGATTATATTATTTATATATTTCATATGTTATATGTTTATATACATTTAACATACATTAGTATATGTATTTTAACCCCATTGTCCTAATTTACCCATCCTCCCACCTTTCATTTTGGCTAGCCATTAGTTTATTTGATAAGTCTGTGAGTGTCTTTTTCTGTGGAAATATGTTCATTGGTAGCAATCTTAGGATAACATGTATAAATGATGTCATAGGATATTTGTCATACCCTTTTGACTTACTTAACCTTATATGATTATTTCTAGGCTCAACTGTAGTCCTGAAAACGGCATTGTTCATTTTTTTCCCGAGGCTACTATTCCATTTGGTACGTATCCCACTTCGTCTTTGTCCATTCATCTGTTTATGGACCTTTTTTTTTGCTTCCATGTCTTTGCTATTTCAGTATTGTTGCAGTGCACATTTGCCTGCCTCTGTCTTTCCGATTCTGGTGGTCTTAGGTTATAGGCCCAAAAGGTGCCCTGCCGCATCATATGGTAGCTCAATTTTTACGTTTTCAAGCAGCTCGATTCAGTTTGCATTAGTGCTGTTACGACTTTATATCCCACCAGCAGCTAGAAGGTACACACTTCTCTAAAACCCCTTCAGCATTTATAGTTTGTAGACTTTTTGCTGATGGTCATGACTGGTGTGAGCTGAAACCTTTTTGGAGGTTGGATACGCATGTGGCTAATAATTCCTTATGCTGAGCTTTAGGCATGTCCTATTTTTTCTTTTCCTTTTTTTTAAAATGAGTGAGTACAACTTCCCTCCTCTTATTGATTTCTTGAAAAGTTTCTTATGTGTTGAATTTTCTTGCCTATTCCCTACCCCAGGGCATTTTTTGAGTGCCTGTGTCATTTACAACCGTGCAGTCCTTGTGACTATATAAGCAACCATTGGCACTGGGTTTAAAGCTACTGTTGTGGGAAGCAGCCACAAGGCAGCAGCATTATTACGTTCTCAAGTCTTGTTACTAGGACAACACAGTCTTCCTGGAAGTAGTGTTCCGAGCTTTTAAATTAGAGTGCAATGTGCTGGGACAAGCCCCCAGAAGTTTATGTCTCCTAACTTATGTTTGCTTTTTAAATATAATTTCTATTTCTTATCAGAGTCAATTTGCTTAGAGTGTTTTGATTGTCTGGCTGTACAGAATCTGTTCAATGATTCATACATATGTCTGTTCATCTTCGGATCCTGCTACCATGTACGTGATTACAGAATGTATATTTTTGAAGCTATTGGTGATGATATAATGCATATAGTTTATATGTGATATGTTTATATACATTTAACATACATTAGTATATGTATGTTAACCCCATTGTCCTAATTTACCCATCCTCCCACCTTTCATTTTGGCTAACCATTAGTTTATTTGATAAGTCTGTGAGTGTCTTTTTCTGTGGAAATATGTTCATTGGTAGCAATCTTAGGATAACATGTATTAATGATATCATAGGATATTTGTCATACCCTTTTGACTTACTTAACCTTATATGATTATTTCTAGGCTCATCTCTAGTCCTGAAAACGGCATTGTTCATTTTTTTCCAGAGGCTTCTATTCCATTTGGTACGTGTACCATTTCGTCTTTGTCCATTCATCTGTTTATGGACCTTTTTTTTGCTTCCATGTCTTGGCTATTTCAATATTGTTGCAGTGCACATTTGCCTGCCTCTGTCTTTCCGAATCCAGTTGTCTTAGGTTATAGGCCCAAAATGTGCCCTGCCGCATCATATGGTAGCTCAATGTTTACCTTTTCAAGCAGCTCGATTCAGTTTGCGTTACTGCTGTTACCACTTTACATCCCACCAGCAGCTAGAAGGTACACAGTTCTCTAAAACCCCTTCAGCATTTATAGTTTGTAGACTTTTTGCTGATGGTCATGACTGGTGTGAGCTGAAACCTTTTTGGAGGTTGGATACGCATGTGGCTAATAATTCCTTATGCTGAGCTTTAGGCATGTCCTTTTTTTCTTTTCCTTTTTTTTTAAAGAGTGACTACAACTTCCCTCCTCTTATTGACTTCTTGAAAATTTCTCATGTGTTGAATTTTCTTGCCAATTCCATACCCCAGGGCATTTTTTGAGGGCCTGTGTCTTTTACAGCCCTGCAGTCCTTGTGACTATATAAGCAACCATTGGCACTGGGTTTAAAGCTACTGTTGTGGGAAGCAGCCACAAGGCAGCAGCATTATTACGTTCTCAAGTCTTGTTACTAGGACAACACAGTCTTCCTGGAGGTAGTGTTCCGAGCTTTTAAATTAGAGTGCAATGTGCTGGGACAAGCCCCCAGAAGTTTATGTCTCCTTACTTATGTTTGTTTTTTAAATTTAATTTGTATTTTTTATCGGAGTAAATTTGATTAGAGTGTTTTGATTGTCTGGCTGTACAGAATCTGTTCAATGATTCATACATATGTCTGTTCATCTTCGGATCCTGTTACCATGTATGTGATCACAGAATATATATTTTGAAGGTATTGGTGATTATATAATTCATATCGTTTATATGTGATATGTTTATATACATTTAACTTACATTAGTATATGTATGTTAACCCCATAGTCCTAACTTACCCATCCCCCCACCTTTCATTTTGGCTAACCATTAGTTTATTTGATAAGTCTGTGAGTGTCTTTTTCTGTGGAAATATGTTCATTGGTAGCAATCTTAAGAAAACTTGTATAAATGATATCATAGGATATTTGTCATACCCTTTTGACTTACTTAACCTTATATGATTTTTTCTAGGCTCAACTGTAGTCCTGAAAACAGCATTGTTCATTTTTCTCCCGAGGCTACTATTCCATTCTGTCCGTATACCACTTCTTCTTTGTCCATTCATCTGTTTATGGACCTTTTTTTTGCTTCCATATCTTGGCTATTTCAGTATTGTTGCAGTGCATATTTGCCTGCCTCTGTCTTTCCAATTTTGGTGGTCTTAGGTTATAGGCCCAAAAGGTGCCCTGCCCCATCATTTGGTAGCTCAATTTTTACCTTTTCAAGCAGCTCGATTCATTTTGCGTTAGTGCTGTTTCCACTTTACATCCCACCAGCAGCTAGAAGGTACACAATGCTCTAAAACCCCTTCAGCATTTATAGTTTGTAGACTTTTTGCTGATGGTCATGACTGGTGTCACCTGAAACCTTTTTGAATTTGAATTTGCATGTGGCTAATAATTCCTTATACTGAGCTTTAGGCATGTCCTTTTTTATTCTTTTCCTTTTTTTTTTAAAGAGTGAGTACAACTTCCCTCCTCTTATTGACTTCTTGAAAATTTACTCATGTGTTGAATTTTTTTGCCTATTCCCTACTCCAGGGCATTCTTTGAGGGCCGGTGTCATTTAGAGCCCTGCAGTCCTTGTGACTATTAAGCAACCTTTGGCACTGGGTTTAAAGCTGCTGTTGTGGGAAACAGCCACAAGGTGGCAGCATTATTACGTTCTCAACTCTTGTTACTAGGGCAACAGAGTCTTCCTGGAGGTAGTTTTCCAAGGTTGTAAATTAGAGTGGAATGTGCTGGGACAAGCCCCCAGAAGTTTATGTCTCCTAACTTATGTTTGCTTTTTAAATTTAATTTCTATTTCTTATCAGAGTCAGTTTGCTTAGAGTGTTTTGATTGTCTGGCTGTACAGAATCTGCTCAATGATTCATACATATGTCTGTTCATCTTCGGATCCTGCTACCATGTACGTGATTACAGAATGTATATTTTTGAAGCTATTGGTGATGATATAATGCATATAGTTTATATGTGATATGTTTATATACATTTAACATACATTAGTATATGTATGTTAACCCCATTGTCCTAATTTACCCATCCTCCCACCTTTCATTTTGGCTAACCATTAGTTTATTTGATAAGTCTGTGAGTGTCTTTTTCTGTGGAAATATGTTCATTGGTAGCAATCTTAGGATAACATGTATTAATGATATCATAGGATATTTGTCATACCCTTTTGACTTACTTAACCTTATATGATTATTTCTAGGCTCAACTCTAGTCCTGAAAACGGCATTGTTCATTTTTTTCCAGAGGCTTCTATTCCATTTGGTACGTGTACCATTTCGTCTTTGTCCATTCATCTGTTTATGGACCTTTTTTTTGCTTCCATGTCTTGGCTATTTCAATATTGTTGCAGTGCACATTTGCCTGCCTCTGTCTTTCCGAATCCAGTTGTCTTAGGTTATAGGCCCCAAATGTGCCCTGCCGCATCATATGGTAGCTCAATGTTTACCTTTTCAAGCAGCTCGATTCAGTTTGCGTTACTGCTGTTACCACTTTACATCCCACCAGCAGCTAGAAGGTACACAGTTCTCTAAAACCCCTTCAGCATTTATAGTTTGTAGACTTTTTGCTGATGGTCATGACTGGTGTGAGCTGAAACCTTTTTGGAGGTTGGATACGCATGTGGCTAATAATTCCTTATGCTGAGCTTTAGGCATGTCCTTTTTTTCTTTTCCTTTTTTTTTAAAGAGTGACTACAACTTCCCTCCTCTTATTGACTTCTTGAAAATTTCTCATGTGTTGAATTTTCTTGCCAATTCCATACCCCAGGGCATTTTTTGAGGGCCTGTGTCTTTTACAGCCCTGCAGTCCTTGTGACTATATAAGCAACCATTGGCACTGGGTTTAAAGCTACTGTTGTTGGAAGCAGCCACAAGGCGGCAGCATTATTACGTTCTCAAGTCTTGTTACTAGGACAACACAGTCTTCCTGGAGGTAGTGTTCCGAGCTTGTAAATTAGAGTGCAATGTGCTGGGACAAGCCCCCAGAAGTTTATGTCTCCTAACTTATGTTTGTTTTTTAAATTTAATTTCTATTTCTTATCGGAGTAAATTTGATTAGAGTGTTGTGGTTTTCTGGCTGTACAGAATCTGCTCAATGATTCATACATATGTCTGTTCATCTTCGAACCTGTTAGCATGTATGTGATTACAGAATGTATATTTTAAAGGTATTGGTGATTATATAATTTATATATTTCATATGTTATATGTTTATATACATTTAACATACATTAGTATATGTATTTTAACCCCATAGTCCTAATTTACCCATCCTCCCACCTTTCATTTTGGCTAGCCATTAGTTTATTTGATAAGTCTGTGAGTGTCTTTTTCTGTGGAAATATGTTCATTGGTAGCAATCTTAGGATAACATGTATAAATGATGTCCTAGGATATTTGTCATACCCTTTTGACTTACTTAACCTTATATGATTATTTCTAGGCTAAACTGTAGTCCTGAAAACGGCATTGTTCATTTTTTTCCCGAGGCTACTATTCCATTTGGTACGTATCCCACTTCGTCTTTCTCCATTCATCTGTTTATGGACCTTTTTTTTGCTTCCATGACTTGGCTATTTCAATATTGTTGCAATGCACATTTGCCTGCCTCTCTCTTTCCGAATCTGGTGGTCTTAGGTTATAGGCCCAAAAGGTGCCCTGCCGCATCATATGGTAGCTCAATTTTTACCTTTTCAAGCAGCTCCATTCAGTTTGCGTTAGTGCTGTTGCCACTTTACATCCCACCAGCAGCTAGAAGGTACACAGATCTCTAAAACCCCTTCAGCATTTATACTTTGTAGACATTTTGCTGATGGTCATGACTGGTGTGAGCTGAAACCTTTTTGGAGGTTGGATACGCATGTGGCTAATAATTCCTTATGCTGAGCTTTAGGCATGTCCTATTTTTTCTTTTCCTTTTTTTTAAAAAGAGTGAGTACAACTTCCCTCCTCTTATTGATTTCTTGAAAAGTTTCTTATGTGTTGAATTTTCTTGCCTATTCCCTACCCCAGGGCATTTTTTGAGTGCCTGTGTCATTTACAACCGTACAGTCCTTGTGACTATATAAGCAACCATTGGCACTGGGTTTAAAGGTGCTGTTTTTGGAGACAGCCACAAGGCGGCAGCATTATTACGTTCTCAAGTCTTGTTACTAGGACAACACAGTCTTCCTGGAGGTAGTGTTCCGAGCTTTTAAATTAGAGTGCAATGTGCTGGGACAAGCCCCCAGAAGTTTATGTCTCCTTACTTATGTTTGTTTTTTAAATTTAATTTGTATTTTTTATCGGAGTAAATTTGATTAGAGTGTTTTGATTGTCTGGCTGTACAGAATCTGTTCAATGATTCATACATATGTCTGTTCATCTTCGGATCCTGTTACCATGTATGTGATTACAGAATGTATATTTTGAAGGTATTGGTGATTATATAATTCATATCATTTATATGTTATATGTTTATATACATTTAACTTATATTAGTATATGTATGTTAACCCCATAGTCCTAATTTACCCATCCCCCCACCTTTCATTTTGGCTAACCATTAGTTTATTTGATAAGTCTGTGAGTGTCTTTTTCTGTGGAAATATGTTCATTGGTAGCAATCTTAGGATAACATGTATAAATGATATCATAGGATATTTGTCATACCCTTTTGACTTACTTAACCTTATATGATTATTTCTAGGCTCAACTCTAGTCCTGAAAACGGCATTGTTCATTTTTTTCCAGAGGCTACTATTCCATTTGGTACGTATACCATTTCGTCTTTGTCCATTCATCTGTTTATGGACCTTTTTTTTGCTTCCATGTCTTGGCTATTTCAATATTGTTGCAGTGCACATTTGCCTGCCTCTGTCTTTCCGAATCCGGTGGTCTTAGGTTATAGGCCCAAAAGGTGCCCTGCCGCATCATATGGTAGCTCAGTGTTTACCTTTTCAAGCAGCTCGATTCAGTTTGCGTTACTGCTGTTACCACTTTACATCCAAACAGCAGCTAGAAGGTACACAGTTCTCTAAAACCCCTTCAGCATTTATAGTTTGTAGACTTTTTGCTGATGGTCATGACTGGTGTGAGCTGAAACCTTTTTGGAGGTTGGATACGCATGTGGCTAATAATTCCTTATGCTGAGCTTTAGGCATGTCCTTTTTTTCTTTTCCTTTTTTTTAAAGAGTGAGTACAACTTCCGTACTCTTATTGACTTCTTGAAAATTTCTCATGTGTTGAATTTTCTTGCCAATTCCCTACACCAGGGTATTTTTTGAGGGCCTGTGTCTTTTACAGCCCTGCAGTCCTTGTGACTATATAAGCAACCATTGGCACTGGGTTTAAAGCTACTGTTGTGGGAAGCAGCCACAAGGCGGCAGCATTATTACGTTCTCAAGTCTTGTTACTAGGACAACACAGTCTTCCTGGAGGTAGTGTTCCGAGCTTGTAAATTAGAGTGCAATGTGCTGGGACAAGCCCCCAAAAGTTTATGTCTCCTAACTTATGTTTGTTTTTTAAATTTAATTTCTATTTCTTATCGGAGTAAATTTGATTAGAGTGTTTTGATTGTCTGGCTGTACAGAATCTGCTCAATGATTCATACATATGTCTGTTCATCTTCGGATCCTGCTACCATGTATGTGATTACAGAATGTATATTTTGAAGGTATTGGTGAATATATAATTCATATCATTTATATGTTATATGTTTATATACATTTAACATACATTAGTATATGTATGTTAACCCCATAGTCCTAATTTACCCATCCTCCCACCTTTCATTTTGGCTAACCATTAGTTTATATGATAAGTCTGTGAGTGTCTTTTTCTGTGGAAATATGTTCATTGGTAGCAATCTTAGGATAACATGTATAAATGATGTCATAGGATATTTGTCATACCCTTTTGGCTTACTTAACCTTATATGATTATTTCTAGGCTCAACTCTAGTCCTGAAAATGGCATTGTTCATTTTTCTCCCGAGGCTACTATTCCATTCTGTCCGTATACCACTTCTTCTTTGTCCATTCATCTGTTTATGGACCTTTTTTTTGCTTCCATATCTTGGCTATTTCAGTATTGTTGCAGTGCATATTTGCCTGCCTCTGTCTTTCCAATTTTGGTGTTCTTCGGTTATAGGCCCAAAAGGTGCCCTGCCGCATCATTTGGTAGCTCAATTTTTACCTTTTCAAGCAGCTCGATTCAGGTTGCGTTAGTGCTGTTTCCACTTTACATCCCACCAGCAGCTAGAAGGTACACAGATCTCTAAAACCCCTTCAGCATTTATAGTTTGTAGACATTTTGCTGATGGTAATGACTGGTGTGAGCTGAAACCTTTTTGAATTTGAATTTGTATGTGGCTAATAATTCCTTATACTAAGCTTTAGGCATGTCCTTTTTTTTCTTTTCCTTTTTTTTTTAAAGAGTGAGTACAACTTCCCTCCTCTTATTGACTTCTTGGAAATTTCTCATGTGTTGAATGTTCTTGCCAATTCCCTACCCCAGGGCATATTTTGAGGGCTTGTGTCATTTACAGCCCTGCAGTCCTTGTGACTATATAAGCAATCATTGGCACTGGGTTTAAAGTGCTGTTGTGGGAAGCAGCCACAAGGCGGCAGCATTATTGCGTTCTCAAGTCTTGTTACTAGGAGAACAGAGTCTTCCTGGAGGTAGTGTTCTGAGCTTGTAAATTAGAGTGCAATATGCTGGGACAAGCCCCCAGAAGTTTATGTCTCCTAACTTATGTTTGTTTTTTAAATTTAATTTCTATTTCTTATCGGAGTAAATTTGATTAGAGTGTTGTGGTTTTCTGGCTGTACAGAATCTGCTCAATGATTCATACATATGTCTGTTCATCTTCGAACCTGTTAGCATGTATGTGATTACAGAATGTATATTTTAAAGGTATTGGTGATTATATAATTTATATATTTCATATGTTATATGTTTATATACATTTAACATACATTAGTATATGTATTTTAACCCCATAGTCCTAATTTACCCATCCTCCCACCTTTCATTTTGGCTAGCAATTAGTTTATTTGATAAGTCTGTGAGTGTCTTTTTCTGTGGAAATATGTTCATTGGTAGCAATCTTAGGATAACATGTATAAATGATGTCCTAGGATATTTGTCATACCCTTTTGACTTACTTAACCTTATATGATTATTTCTAGGCTCAACTGTAGTCCTGAAAACGGCATTGTTCATTTTTTTCCCGAGGCTACTATTCCATTTGGTACGTATCCCACTTCGTCTTTGTCCATTCATCTGTTTATGGACCTTTTTTTGCTTCCATGTCTTGGCTATTTCAGTATTGTTGCAGTGCACATTTGCCTGCCTCTGTCTTTCCGATTCTGGTGGTCTTAGGTTATAGGCCCAAAAGGTGCCCTGCCGCATCGTATGGTAACTCAATTTTTACCTTTTGAAGCAGCTCCATTCAGTTTGCATTAGTGGTATTACTTCTTTACATCCCACCAGCAGCTAGAAGGTACACATTCCTCTAAAACCCCTTCAGCATTTATAGTTTGTAGACTTTTTGATGATGGTCATGACTGGTGTTACCTGAAACCTTTTTGAATTTGAATTTGCATGTGGCTAATAATTCCTTATACTGAGCTTTAGGCATGTCATTTTTTTCTTTTCCTTTTGTTTTAAAGAGTGAGTACAACTTCCCTCCTCTTATTGACTTCTTGAAAAGTTTCTCATGTGTTGAATTTTTTTGCCTATTCCCTACCCCAGGGCATTTTTTGAATGCAGGTGTCATTTAGAGCCCTTGAGTCCTTGTGACTATTAAGCAACCTTTGGCACTGGGTTTAAAGCTGCTGTTGTGGGAAACAGCCACAAAGCGGCAGCATTATTACGTTCTCCACTCTTCTTACTAGGGCAACAGAGTCTTCCTGGAGGTAGTTTTCCAAGGTTGTAAATTAGAGTGGAATGTGCTGGGACAAGCCCCCAGAAGTTTATGTCTCCTAACTTATGTTTGCTTTTTAAATTTAATTTCTATTTCTTATCGGAGTAAATTTGATTAGAGTGTTTTGATTGGCTGTACAGAATCTGCTCAATGATTCATACATATATCTGTTCATCTTCGGAACCTGTTATCATGTATGTGATTACAGAATGTATATTTTAAAGGTTTGGTGATTATATATTTTATATAGTTCATATGTTATATGTTTATATACATTTAACATACATTAGTATATGTATGTTAACCCCATAGTCCTAATTTACCCATCCTCCCACCTTTCATTTTGGCTAACCATTAGTTTATTTGATAAGTCTGTGAGTGTCTTTTTTTGTGGAAATATGTTCATTGGTAGCAATCTTAGGATAACATGTATAAATGATATCATAGGATATTTGTCATACCCTTTTGACTAACTTACCCTTATATGACTATTTCTAGTCTCAACTGTAGTTCTGAAAACGGCATTGTTCATTTTTTTCCCGAGGCTACTCTTCCATTCTGTCCATATACCACTTCTTCTTTGTCCATTCACCTGTTTATGGACCATTTTTTGCTTCCATGTCTTGGGTATTTCAGTATTGTTGCAGTGCACATTTGCCTGCCTCTGTATTTCCGATTTTGGTGGTCTTAGGTTATAGGCCCAAAAGGTGCCCTGCCGCATCATATGGTAACTCAATTTTTACCTTTTCAAGCAGCTCCATTCAGTATGCGTTAGTGCTGTTACCACTTTACATCCCACCAGCAGGTAGAATGTACACAATTCTCTAAAACCCCTTCAGCATTTATAGTTTGTAGACTTTTTGCTGATGGTCATGACTGGTGTCACCTGAAACCTTTTTGAATTTGAATTTGCATGTGGCTAATAATTCCTTATACTGAGCTTTAGGCATGTCCTTTTTTTTTCTTTTCCTTTTTTTTTAAAGAGTGAGTACAACTTCCCTCCTCTTATTGACTTCTTGAAAAGTTACTCATGTGTTGAATTTTCTTGCCAATTCCATACCCCAGGGCATTTTTTGAGGGCCTGTGTCTTTTACAGCCCTGCAGTCCTTGTGACTATATAAGCAACCATTGGCACTGGGTTTAAAGCTACTGTTGTGGGAAGCAGCCAAAAGGCGGCAGCATTATTACGTTCTCAAATCTTGTTACTAGGACAACACAGTCTTCCTGGAGGTAGTGTTCCGAGCTTGTAAATTAGAGTGCAATGTGCTGGGACAAGCCCCCAGAAGTTTATGTCTCCTAACTTATGTTTGTTTTTTAAATTTAATTTCTATTTCTTATCGGAGTAAATTTGATTAGAGTGTTGTGGTTTTCTGGCTGTACAGAATCTGCTCAATGATTCATACATATGTCTGTTCATCTTCGAACCTGTTAGCATGTATGTGATTACAGAATGTATATTTTAAAGGTGTTGGTGATTATATTATTTATATATTTCATATGTTATATGTTTATATACATTTAACATACATTAGTATATGTATTTTAACCCCATTGTCCTAATTTACCCATCCTCCCACCTTTCATTTTGGCTAGCCATTAGTTTATTTGATAAGTCTGTGAGTGTCTTTTTCTGTGGAAATATGTTCATTGGTAGCAATCTTAGGATAACATGTATAAATGATGTCATAGGATATTTGTCATACCCTTTTGACTTACTTAACCTTATATGATTATTTCTAGGCTCAACTGTAGTCCTGAAAACGGCATTGTTCATTTTTTTCCCGAGGCTACTATTCCATTTGGTACGTATCCCACTTCGTCTTTGTCCATTCATCTGTTTATGGACCTTTTTTTTTGCTTCCATGTCTTTGCTATTTCAGTATTGTTGCAGTGCACATTTGCCTGCCTCTGTCTTTCCGATTCTGGTGGTCTTAGGTTATAGGCCCAAAAGGTGCCCTGCCGCATCATATGGTAGCTCAATTTTTACGTTTTCAAGCAGCTCGATTCAGTTTGCATTAGTGCTGTTACGACTTTATATCCCACCAGCAGCTAGAAGGTACACACTTCTCTAAAACCCCTTCAGCATTTATAGTTTGTAGACTTTTTGCTGATGGTCATGACTGGTGTGAGCTGAAACCTTTTTGGAGGTTGGATACGCATGTGGCTAATAATTCCTTATGCTGAGCTTTAGGCATGTCCTATTTTTTCTTTTCCTTTTTTTTAAAATGAGTGAGTACAACTTCCCTCCTCTTATTGATTTCTTGAAAAGTTTCTTATGTGTTGAATTTTCTTGCCTATTCCCTACCCCAGGGCATTTTTTGAGTGCCTGTGTCATTTACAACCGTGCAGTCCTTGTGACTATATAAGCAACCATTGGCACTGGGTTTAAAGGTGCTGTTTTTGGAGACAGCCACAAGGCGGCAGCATTATTACGTTCTCAAGTCTTGTTACTAGGACAACAGAGTCTTCCTGGAGGTAGTGTTCCGAGCTTTTAAATTAGAGTGCAATGTGCTGGGACAAGCCCCCAGAAGTTTATGTCTCCTTACTTATGTTTGTTTTTTAAATTTAATTTGTATTTTTTATCGGAGTAAATTTGATTAGAGTGTTTTGATTGTCTGGCTGTACAGAATCTGTTCAATGATTCATACATATATCTGTTCATCTTCGGAACCTGTTAGCATGTATGTGATTACAGAATGTATATTTTAAAGGTATTGGTAATTATATTATTTATATAGTTTATATATTATATGTTTATATACATTTAACATACATTAGTATATGTATGTTAACCCCATTGTCCTAATTTACCCATCCTCCCACCTTTCATTTTGGCTAACCATTAGTTTATTTGATAAGTCTGTGAGTGTCTTTTTCTGTGGAAATATGTTCATTGGTAG
The DNA here is from genome assembly GCF_965194825.1 of Balaenoptera physalus. NCBI lineage: Eukaryota > Metazoa > Chordata > Mammalia > Artiodactyla > Balaenopteridae > Balaenoptera > Balaenoptera physalus. Next base: position 59,151 of record NW_028125079.1, read on the forward strand.
CAATCTTAGGATAACATGTATTAATGATATCATAGGATATTTGTCATACCCTTTTGACTTACTTAACCTTATATGATTATTTCTAGGCTCAACTCTAGTCCTGAAAACGGCATTGTTCATTTTTTTCCAGAGGCTTCTATTCCATTTGGTACGTGTACCATTTCGTCTTTGTCCATTCATCTGTTTATGGACCTTTTTTTTGCTTCCATGTCTTGGCTATTTCAATATTGTTGCAGTGCACATTTGCCTGCCTCTGTCTTTCCGAATCCAGTTGTCTTAGGTTATAGGCCCAAAATGTGCCCTGCCGCATCATATGGTAGCTCAATGTTTACCTTTTCAAGCAGCTCGATTCAGTTTGCGTTACTGCTGTTACCACTTTACATCCCACCAGCAGCTAGAAGGTACACAGTTCTCTAAAACCCCTTCAGCATTTATAGTTTGTAGACTTTTTGCTGATGGTCATGACTGGTGTGAGCTGAAACCTTTTTGGAGGTTGGATACACATGTGGCTAATAATTCCTTATGCTGAGCTTTAGGCATGTCCTTTTTTTCTTTTCCTTTTTTTTTAAAGGGTGACTACAACTTCCCTCCTCTTATTGACTTCTTGAAAATTTCTCATGTGTTGAATTTTCTTGCCAATTCCATACCCCAGGGCATTTTTTGAGGGCCTGTGTCTTTTACAGCCCTGCAGTCCTTGTGACTATATAAGCAACCATTGGCACTGGGTTTAAAGCTACTGTTGTGGGAAGCAGCCACAAGGCGGCAGCATTATTACGTTCTCAAGTCTTGTTACTAGGACAACACAGTCTTCCTGGAGGTAGTGTTCCGAGCTTGTAAATTAGAGTGCAATGTGCTGGGACAAGCCCCCAGAAGTTTATGTCTCCTAACTTATGTTTGTTTTTTAAATTTAATTTCTATTTCTTATCGCAGTAAATTTGATTAGAGTGTTGTGGTTTTCTGGCTGTACAGAATCTGCTCAATGATTCATACATATGTCTGTTCATCTTCGAACCTGTTAGCATGTATGTGATTACAGAATGTATATTTTAAAGTTATTGGTGATTATATAATTTATATATTTCATATGTTATATGGTTATATACATTTAACATACATTAGTATATGTATTTTAACCCCATTGTCCTAATTTACCCATCCTCCCACCTTTCATTTTGGCTAGCCATTAGTTTATTTGATAAGTCTGTGAGTGTCTTTTTCTGTGGAAATATGTTCATTGGTAGCAATCTTAGGATAACATGTATAAATGATGTCATAGGATATTTGTCATACCCTTTTGACTTACTTAACCTTATATGATTATTTCTAGGCTCAACTGTAGTCCTGAAAACGGCATTGTTCATTTTTTTCCCGAGGCTACTATTCCATTTGGTACGTATCCCACTTCGTCTTTGTCCATTCATCTGTTTATGGACCTTTTTTTTTGCTTCCATGTCTTGGCTATTTCAGTATTGTTGCAGTGCACATTTGCCTGCCTCTGTCTTTCCGATTCCGGTGGTCTTAGGTTATAGGCCCAAAATGTGCCCTGCCGCATCATATGGTAGCTCAATGTTTACCTTTTCAAGCATCTCGATTCAGTTTGCGTTACTGCTGTTACCACTTTACATCCCACCAGCAGCTAGAAGGTACACAGTTCTCTAAAACCCCTTCAGCATTTATAGTTTGTAGACTTTTTGCTGATGGTCATGACTGGTGTGAGCTGAAACCTTTTTGGAGGTTGGATACGCATGTGGCTAATAATTCCTTATGCTGAGCTTTAGGCATGTCCTTTTTTTCTTTTCCTTTTTTTTAAAGAGTGACTACAACTTCCCTCCTCTTATTGACTTCTTGAAAATTTCTCATGTGTTGAATTTTCTTGCCAATTCCATACCCCAGGGCATTTTTTGAGGGCCTGTGTCTTTTACAGCCCTGCAGTCCTTGTGACTATATAAGCAACCATTGGCACTGGGTTTAAAGCTACTGTTGTGGGAAGCAGCCACAAGGCGGCAGCATAATTACGTTCTCAAGTCTTGTTACTAGGACAACACAGTCTTCCTGGAGGTAGTGTTCCGAGCTTGTAAATTAGAGTGCAATGTGCTGGGACAAGCCCCCAGAAGTTTATGTCTCCTAACTTATGTTTGTTTTTTAAATTTAATTTCTATTTCTTATCGGAGTAAATTTGATTAGAGTGTTGTGGTTTTCTGGCTGTACAGAATCTGCTCAATGATTCATACATATGTCTGTTCATCTTCGAACCTGTTAGCATGTATGTGATTACAGAATGTATATTTTAAAGGTATTGGTGATTATATAATTTATATATTTCATATGTTATATGTTTATATACATTTAACATACATTAGTATATGTATTTTAACCCCATTGTCCTAATTTACCCATCCTCCCACCTTTCATTTTGGCTAGCCATTAGTTTATTTGATAAGTCTGTGAGTGTCTTTTTCTGTGGAAATATGTTCATTGGTAGCAATCTTAGGATAACATGTATAAATGATGTCATAGGATATTTGTCATACCCTTTTGACTTACTTAACCTTATATGATTATTTCTAGGCTCAACTGTAGTCCTGAAAACGGCATTGTTCATTTTTTTCCCGAGGCTACTATTCCATTTGGTACGTATCCCACTTCGTCTTTGTCCATTCATCTGTTTATGGACCTTTTTTTTTGCTTCCATGTCTTTGCTATTTCAGTATTGTTGCAGTGCACATTTGCCTGCCTCTGTCTTTCCGATTCTGGTGGTCTTAGGTTATAGGCCCAAAAGGTGCCCTGCCGCATCATATGGTAGCTCAATTTTTACGTTTTCAAGCAGCTCGATTCAGTTTGCATTAGTGCTGTTACGACTTTATATCCCACCAGCAGCTAGAAGGTACACACTTCTCTAAAACCCCTTCAGCATTTATAGTTTGTAGACTTTTTGCTGATGGTCATGACTGGTGTGAGCTGAAACCTTTTTGGAGGTTGGATACGCATGTGGCTAATAATTCCTTATGCTGAGCTTTAGGCATGTCCTATTTTTTCTTTTCCTTTTTTTTAAAATGAGTGAGTACAACTTCCCTCCTCTTATTGATTTCTTGAAAAGTTTCTTATGTGTTGAATTTTCTTGCCTATTCCCTACCCCAGGGCATTTTTTGAGGGCAGGTGTCATTTACAACCGTGCAGTCCTTGTGACTATATAAGCAACCATTGGCACTGGGTTTAAAGGTGCTGTTTTTGGAGACAGCCACAAGGCGGCAGCATTATTACGTTCTCAAGTCTTGTTACTAGGACAACAGAGTCTTCCTGGAGGTAGTGTTCCGAGCTTTTAAATTAGAGTGCAATGTGCTGGGACAAGCCCCCAGAAGTTTATGTCTCCTTACTTATGTTTGTTTTTTAAATTTAATTTGTATTTTTTATCGGAGTAAATTTGATTAGAGTGTTTTGATTGTCTGGCTGTACAGAATCTGTTCAATGATTCATACATATGTCTGTTCATCTTCGGATCCTGTTACCATGTATGTGATCACAGAATATATATTTTGAAGGTATTGGTGATTATATAATTCATATCGTTTATATGTTATATGTTTATATACATTTAACTTACATTAGTATATGTGTGTTAACCCCATAGTCCTAACTTACCCATCCCCCCACCTTTCATTTTGACTAAACATTAGTTTATTTGATAAGTCTGTGAGTGTCTTTTTCTGTGGAAATATGTTCATTGGTAGCAATCTTAAGAAAACTTGTATAAATGATATCATAGGATATTTGTCATACCCTTTTGACTTACTTAACCTTATATGATTTTTTCTAGGCTCAACTGTAGTCCTGAAAACAGCATTGTTCATTTTTCTCCCGAGGCTACTATTCCATTCTGTCCGTATACCACTTCTTCTTTGTCCATTCATCTGTTTATGGACCTTTTTTTTGCTTCCATATCTTGGCTATTTCAGTATTGTTGCAGTGCATATTTGCCTGCCTCTGTCTTTCCAATTTTGGTGGTCTTAGGTTATAGGCCCAAAAGGTGCCCTGCCCCATCATTTGGTAGCTCAATTTTTACCTTTTCAAGCAGCTCGATTCAGTTTGCGTTAGTGCTGTTTCCACTTTACATCCCACCAGCAGCTAGAAGGTACACAGATCTCTAAAACCCCTTCAGCATTTATAGTTTGTAGACATTTTGCTGATGGTAATGACTGGTGTGAGCTGAAACCTTTTTGAATTTGAATTTGTATGTGGCTAAAAATTCCTTATACTAAGCTTTAGGCATGTCCTTTTTTTTCTTTTCCTTTTTTTTTTAAAGAGTGAGTACAACTTCCCTCCTCTTATTGACTTCTTGGAAATTTCTCATGTGTTGAATGTTCTTGCCAATTCCCTACCCCAGGGCATATTTTGAGGGCTTGTGTCATTTACAGCCCTGCAGTCCTTGTGACTATATAAGCAATCATTGGCACTGGGTTTAAAGTGCTGTTGTGGGAAGCAGCCACAAGGCGGCAGCATTATTGCGTTCTCAAGTCTTGTTACTAGGAGAACAGAGTCTTCCTGGGGGTAGGTTTCTGAGCTTGTAAATTAGAGTGCAATATGCTGGGACAAGCCCCCAGAAGTTTATGTCTCCTAACTTATGTTTTTTTTTAAAATTTAATTTCTATTTCTTCTCGGAGTAAATTTGATTAGAGTGTTTTTATTGTTTGACTGTACAGAATCTGCTCAATGATTCATACATATATCTGTTCATCTTCGGAACCTGTTAGCATGTATGTGATTACAGAATGTATATTTTAAAGGTATTGGTCATTATATTATTTATATAGTTTATATATTATATGTTTATATACATTTAACATACATTAGTATATGTATGTTAACCCCATTGTCCTAATTTACCCATCCTCCCACCTTTCATTTTGGCTAACCATTAGTTTATTTGATAAGTCTGTGAGTGTCTTTTTCTGTGGAAATATGTTCATTGGTAGCAATCTTAGGATAACATGTATTAATGATATCATAGGATATTTGTCATACCCTTTTGACTTACTTAACCTTATATGATTATTTCTGGGCTCAACTCTAGTCCTGAAAACGGCATTGTTCATTTTTTTCCAGAGGCTTCTATTCCATTTGGTACGTGTACCATTTCGTCTTTGTCCATTCATCTGTTTATGGACCTTTTTTTTGCTTCCATGTCTTGGCTATTTCAATATTGTTGCAGTGCACATTTGCCTGCCTCTGTCTTTCCGAATCCAGTGATCTTAGGTTATAGGCCCAAAATGTGCCCTGCCGCATCATATGGTAGCTCAATGTTTACCTTTTCAAGCAGCTCGATTCAGTTTGCGTTACTGCTGTTACCACTTTACATCCCACCAGCAGCTAGAAGGTACACAGTTCTCTAAAACCCGTTCAGCATTTATAGTTTGTAGATTTTTTGCTGATGGTCATGACTGGTGTGAGCTGAAACCTTATTGAATTTGAATTTGCATGTGCCTAATAATTTCCTTTACTGAGCTTTAGGCATGCCCTTTTTTTTCTTTTCCTTTCTTTTTTAGAGAGTGCATACAACCTCCCTCCTCTTATTGACTTCTTGAAAAATTTCTCATGTGTTGAATTTTCTTGCCTATTCCCTACCCCAAGCCATTTTTTGAGGGCCTGTATCATTTACAGCCCTGCAGTCCTTGTGACAATATAAGCAACCATTGGCACTGGGTTTAAAGCTGCTGTTGTGGGAAATAGCCACAAGGCAGCAGCATTATTAGGTTCTCAACTCTTGTTAATAGGGCAGCAGAGTCTTCCTGGAGGTAGTGTTCCGAGGTTGTAAATTAGAGTGGAATGTGCTGGGACAAGCCCCCAGAAGTTTATGTCTCCTTACTTATGTTTGTTTTTTAAATTTAACTTCTACTTTTTATCGGAGTAAATTTGATTAGAGTGTTTTGATTGTCTGGCTGTACAGAATCTGCTCAATGATTCATACATATGTCTGTTCATCTGCGGATCCTTTTACCATGTATGTGATTACAGAATGTATATTTTGGAGGGATTGGTGATTATATAATTCATATCATTTATCTGTTATATGTTTATATACATTTAACTTACATTAGTATATGTATGTTAACCCCATAGTCCTAATTTACCCATCCTCCCACCTTTCATTTTGGCTAACCGTTAGTATTTTTGATAAGTCTGTGAGTGTCTTTTTCTGTGGAAATATGTTCATTGGTAGTAATCTTAGGAAAACATGTATAAATGATTTCATAGGATATTTGTCACACCCTTTTGACTTACTTAACCTTATATGACTATTTCTAGTCTCAACTGTAGTTCTGAAAACGGCATTGTTCATTTTTTTCCCGAGGCTACTCTTCCATTCTGTCCATATACCACTTCTTCTTTGTCCATTCACCTGTTTATGGACCATTTTTTGCTTCCATGTCTTGGGTATTTCAGTATTGTTGCAGTGCACATTTGCCTGCCTCTGTATTTCCGATTTTGGTGGTCGTAGGTTATAGGCCCAAAAGGTGCCCTGCCGCATCATATGGTAACTCAATTTTTACCTTTTCAAGCAGCTCCATTCAGTATGCGTTAGTGCTGTTACCACTTTACATCCCACCAGCAGCTAGAATGTACACACTTCTCTAAAACCCCTTCAGCATTTATAGTTTGTAGACTTTTTGCTGATGGTCATGACTGGTGTGAGCTGAAACCTTTTTGGAGGTTGGATACGCATGTGGCTAATATTTCCTTATGCTGAGCTTTAGGCATGTCCTTTTTTTCTTTTCCTTTTTTTTTTAAAGAGTGAGTACAACTTCCCTCCTCTTATTGACTTCTTGGAAATTTCTCATGTGTTGAATGTTCTTGCCAATTCCCTACCCCAGGGCATATTTTGAGGGCTTGTGTCATTTACAGCCCTGCAGTCCTTGTGACTATGTAAGCAATCATTGGCACTGGGTTTAAAGTGCTGTTGTGGGAAGCAGTCACAAGGCGGCAGCATTATTGCGTTCTCAAGTCTTGTTACTAGGAGAACAGAGTCTTCCTGGAGGTAGTGTTCTGAGCTTGTAAATTAGAGTGCAATATGCTGGGACAAGCCCCCAGAAGTTTATGTCTCCTAACTTATGTTTTTTTTTAAATTTAATTTCTATTTCTTATCGGAGTAAATTTGATTAGAGTGTTTTGATTGTCTGGCTGTACAGAATCTGCTCAATGATTCATACATATGTCTGTTCATCTTCGGATCCTGTTACCATGTATGTGATCACAGAATATATATTTTGAAGGTATTGGTGATTATATAATTCATATCGTTTATATGTTATATGTTTATATACATTTAACTTACATTAGTATATGTATGTTAACCCCATAGTCCTAACTTACCCATCCCCCCACCTTTCATTTTGGCTAACCATTAGTTTATTTGATAAGTCTGTGAGTGTCTTTTTCTGTGGAAATATGTTCATTGGTAGCAATCTTAAGAAAACTTGTATAAATGATATCATAGGATATTTGTCATACCCTTTTGACTTACTTAACCTTATATGATTTTTTCTAGGCTCAACTGTAGTCCTGAAAACAGCATTGTTCATTTTTCTCCCGAGGCTACTATTCCATTCTGTCCGTATACCACTTCTTCTTTGTCCATTCATCTGTTTATGGACCTTTTTTTTGCTTCCATATCTTGGCTATTTCAGTATTGTTGCAGTGCATATTTGCCTGCCTCTGTCTTTCCAATTTTGGTGGTCTTAGGTTATAGGCCCAAAAGGTGCCCTGCCGCATCATTTGGTAGCTCAATTTTTACCTTTTCAAGCAGCTCGATTCAGTTTGCGTTAGTACTGTTTCCACTTTACATCCCACCAGCAGCTAGAAGGTACACAGATCTCTAAAACCCCTTCAGCATTTATAGTTTGTAGACATTTTGCTGATGGTAATGACTGGTGTGAGCTGAAACCTTTTTGAATTTGAATTTGTATGTGGCTAATAATTCCTTATACTAAGCTTTAGGCATGTCCTTTTTTTTCTTTTCCTTTTTTTTTTTAAAGAGTGAGTACAACTCCCCTCCTCTTATTGACTTCTTGAAAAATTTCTCATGTGTTGGATTTTCGTGCCTATTCCCTACCCCAGGGCAATTTTTGAGGGACTGTGTCATTTACAGCCCTTCAGTCCTTGTGACTATATAAGCAACCATTGTCACTGGGATTAAAGCTGCTGTTTTGGGAGACAGCCACAAGGCGGCAGCATTATTACGTTCTCAAGTCTTGTTCCTAGGACAACAGAGTCTTCCTGGAGGTAGTGTTCCGAGCTTGTAAATTAGAGTGCAATGTGCTGGGACAAGCCCCCAGAAGTTTATGTCTCCTTACTTATGTTTGTTTTTTAAATTTAATTTGTATTTTTTATCGGAGTAAATTTGATTAGAGTGTTTTGATTGTCTGGCTGTACAGAATCTGTTCAATGATTCATACATATGTCTGTTCATGTTCGGATCCTGTTACCATGTATGTGATTACAGAATGTATATTTTGAAGGTATTGGTGATTATATAATTCATATCATTTATATGTTATATGTTTATATACATTTAACTTATATTAGTATATGTATGTTAACCCCATAGTCCTAATTTACCCATCCTCCCACCTTTCATTTTGGCTAACCATTAGTTTATTTGATAAGTCTGTGAGTGTCTTTTTCTGTGGAAATATGTTCATTGGTCGCAATCTTAGGAAAACTTGTATAAATGATATCATAGGATATTTGTAATACCCTTTTGTCTTACTTAACCTTATATGATTATTTCTAGTCTCAACTCTAGTCCTGAAAACGGCATTGTTCATTTTTTTCCCGAGGCTACTCTTCCATTCTGTCCATATACCACTTCTTCTTTGTCCATTCACCTGTTTATGGACCTTTTTTTTGCTTCCATGTCTTTGCTATTTCAGTATTGTTGCAGTGCACATTTGCCTGCCTCTGTCTTTCTGATTCTGGTGGTCTTAGGTTATAGGCCCAAAAGGTGCCCTGCCGCATCATATGGTAGTTCAATTTTTACGTTTTCAAGCAGCTCGATTCAGTTTGCTTTAGTGCTGTTACAACTTTATATCCCACCAGCAGCTAGAAGGTACACACTTCTCTAAAACCCCTTCAGCATTTATAGTTTGTAGACTTTTTGCTGATGGTCATGACTGGTGTGAGCTGAAACCTTTTTGGAGGTTGGATACGCATATGGCTAATAATTCCTTATGCTGAGCTTTAGGCATGTCCTATTTTTTCTTTTCCTTTTTTTTAAAAAGAGTGAGTACAACTTCCCTCCTCTTATTGATTTCTTGAAAAGTTTCTTATGTGTTGAATTTTCTTGCCTATTCCCTGCCCCAGGGCATTTTTTGAGTGCCTGTGTCATTTACAACCGTACAGTCCTTGTGACTATATAAGCAACCATTGGCACTGGGTTTAAAGGTGCTGTTTTTGGAGACAGCCACAAGGCGGCAGCATTATTACGTTCTCAAGTCTTGTTACTAGGACAACAGAGTCTTCCTGGAGGTAGTGTTCCGAGCTTTTAAATTAGAGTGCAATGTGCTGGGACAAGCCCCCAGAAGTTTATGTCTCCTTACTTATGTTTGTTTTTTAAATTTAATTTGTATTTTTTATCGGAGTAAATTTGATTAGAGTGTTTTGACTGTCTGGCTGTACAGAATCTGTTCAATGATTCATACATATGTCTGTTCATCTTCGGATCCTGTTACCATGTATGTGATTACAGAATGTATATTTTGAAGGTATTGGTGATTATATAATTCATATCATTTATATGTTATATGTTTATATACATTTAACTTATATTAGTATATGTATGTTAACCCCATAGTCCTAATTTACCCATCCCCCCACCTTTCATTTTGGCTAACCATTAGTTTATTTGATAAGTCTGTGAGTGTCTTTTTCTGTGGAAATATGTTCATTGGTAGCAATCTTAGGATAACATGTATAAATGATATCATAGGATATTTGTCATACCCTTTTGACTTACTTAACCTTATATGATTATTTCTAGGCTCAACTCTAGTCCTGAAAACGGCATTGTTCATTGTTTTCCAGAGGCTACTATTCCATTTGGTATGTATACCATTTCGTCTTTGTCCATTCATCTGTTTATGGACCTTTTTTTGCTTCCATGTCTTGGCTATTTCAGTATTGTTGCAGTGCACATTTGCCTGCCTCTGTCTTTCCGATTCTGGTGGTCTTAGGTTATAGGCCCAAAAGGTGCCCTGCTGCATCGTATGGTAACTCAATTTTTACCTTTTCAAGCAGCTCCATTCAGTTTCATTAGTGGTATTACTTCTTTACATCCCACCAGCAGCTAGAAGGTACACATTCCTCTAAAACCCCTTCAGCATTTATAGTTTGTAGACTTTTTGATGATGGTCATGACTGGTGTTACCTGAAACCTTTTTGAATTTGAATTTGCATGTGGCTAATAATTCCTTATACTGAGCTTTAGGCATGTCATTTTTTTCTTTTCCTTTTGTTTTAAAGAGTGAGTACAACTTCCCTCCTCTTATTGACTTCTTGAAAAGTTTCTCATGTGTTGAATTTTTTTGCCTATTCCCTACCCCAGGGCATTTTTTGAAGGCAGGTGTCATTTAGAGCCCTTCAGTCCTTGTGACTATTAAGCAACCTTTGGCACTGGGTTTAAAGCTGCTGTTGTGGGAAACAGCCACAAGGCGGCAGCATTATTACGTTCTCAACTCTTGTTACTAGGGCAACAGAGTCTTCCTGGAGGTAGTTTTCCAAGGTTGTAAATTAGAGTGGAATGTGCTGGGACAAGCCCCCAGAAGTTTATGTCTCCTAACTTATGTTTGCTTTTTAAATTTAATTTCTATTTCTTATCGGAGTAAATTTGATTAGAGTGTTTTGATTGGCTGTACAGAATCTGCTCAATGATTCATACATATATCTGTTCATCTTCGGAACCTGTTATTATGTATGTGATTACAGAATGTATATTTTAAAGGTTTGGTGATTATATAATTTATATAGTTCATATGTTATATGTTTATATACATTTAACATACATTAGTATATGTTGGTTAACCCCATAGTCCTAATTTACCCATCCTCCCACCTTTCATTTTGGCTAACCGTTAGTATTTTTGATAAGTCTGTGACTGTCTTTTTCTGTGGAAATATGTTCATTGGTAGTAATCTTAGGAAAACATGTATAAATGATTTCATAGGATATTTGTCACACCCTTTTGACTTACTTAACCTTATATGACTATTTCTAGTCTCAACTGTAGTTCTGAAAACGGCATTGTTCATTTTTTTCCCGAGGCTACTCTTCCATTCTGTCCATATACCACTTCTTCTTTGTCCATTCACCTGTTTATGGACCATTTTTTGCTTCCATGTCTTGGGTATTTCAGTATTGTTGCAGTGCACATTTGCCTGCCTCTGTATTTCCGATTTTGGTGGTCTTAGGTTATAGGCCCAAAAGGTGCCCTGCCGCATCATATGGTAACTCAATTTTTACCTTTTCAAGCAGCTCCATTCAGTATGCGTTAGTGCTGTTACCACTTTACATCCCACCAGCAGCTAGAATGTACACAATTCTCTAAAACCCCTTCAGCATTTATAGTTTGTAGACTTTTTGCTGATGGTCATGACTGGTGTCACCTGAAACCTTTTTGAATTTGAATTTGCATGTGGCTAATAATTCCTTATACTGAGCTTTAGGCATGTCCTTTTTTTTTCTTTTCCTTTTTTTTTAAAGAGTGAGTACAACTTCCCTCCTCTTATTGACTTCTTGAAAAGTTACTCATGTGTTGAATTTTCTTGCCAATTCCATACCCCAGGGCATTTTTTGAGGGCCTGTGTCTTTTACAGCCCTGCAGTCCTTGTGAGTATATAAGCAACCATTGGCACTGGGTTTAAAGCTACTGTTGTGGGAAGCAGCCACAAGGCGGCAGCATTATTACGTTCTCAAGTCTTGTTACTAGGACAACACAGTCTTCCTGGAGGTAGTGTTCCGAGCTTGTAAATTAGAGTGCAGTGTGCTGGGACAAGCCCCCAGAAGTTTATGTCTCCTAACTTATGTTTGTTTTTTAAATTTAATTTCTATTTCTTATCGGAGTAAATTTGATTAGAGTGTTGTGGTTTTCTGACTGTACAGAATCTGCTCAATGATTCATACATATATCTGTTCATCTTCGGAACCTGTTAGCATGTATGTGATTACAGAATGTATATTTTAAAGGTATTGGTGATTATATTATTTATATAGTTTATATATTATATGTTTATATACATTTAACATACATTAGTATATGTATGTTAACCCCATTGTCCTAATTTACCCATCCTCCCACCTTTCATTTTGGCTAACCATTAGTTTATTTGATAAGTCTGTGAGTGTCTTTTTCTGTGGAAATATGTTCATTGGTAGCAATCTTAGGATAACATGTATTAATGATATCATAGGATATTTGTCATACCCTTTTGACTTACTTAACCTTATATGATTATTTCTAGGCTCAACTCTAGTCCTGAAAACGGCATTGTTCATTTTTTTCCAGAGGCTTCTATTCCATTTGGTACGTGTACCATTTCGTCTTTGTCCATTCATCTGTTTATGGACCTTTTTTTTGCTTCCATGTCTTGGCTATTTCAATATTGTTGCAGTGCACATTTGCCTGCCTCTGTCTTTCCGAATCCAGTTGTCTTAGGTTATAGGCCCAAAATGTGCCCTGCCGCATCATATGGTAGCTCAATGTTTACCTTTTCAAGCAGCTCGATTCAGTTTGCGTTACTGCTGTTACCACTTTACATCCCACCAGCAGCTAGAAGGTACACAGTTCTCTAAAACCCCTTCAGCATTTATAGTTTGTAGACTTTTTGCTGATGGTCATGACTGGTGTGAGCTGAAACCTTTTTGGAGGTTGGATACGCATGTGGCTAATAATTCCTTATGCTGAGCTTTAGGCATGTCCTTTTTTTCTTTTCCTTTTTTTTTAAAGAGTGACTACAACTTCCCTCCTCTTATTGACTTCTTGAAAATTTCTCATGTGTTGAATTTTCTTGCCAATTCCATACCCCAGGGCATTTTTTGAGGGCCTGTGTCTTTTACAGCCCTGCAGTCCTTGTGACTATATAAGCAACCATTGGCACTGGGTTTAAAGGTGCTGTTTTTGGAGACAGCCACAAGGCGGCAGCATTATTACGTTCTCAAGTCTTGTTACTAGGACAACAGAGTCTTCCTGGAGGTAGTGTTCCGAGCTTTTAAATTAGAGTGCAATGTGCTGGGACAAGCCCCCAGAAGTTTATGTCTCCTTACTTATGTTTGTTTTTTAAATTTAATTTGTATTTTTTATCGGAGTAAATTTGATTAGAGTGTTTTGATTGTCTGGCTGTACAGAATCTGTTCAATGATTCATACATATGTCTGTTCATCTTCGGATCCTGTTACCATGTATGTGATCACAGAATATATATTTTGAAGGTATTGGTGATTATATAATTCATATCGTTTATATGTTATATGTTTATATACATTTAACTTACATTAGTATATGTGTGTTAACCCCATAGTCCTAACTTACCCATCCCCCCACCTTTCATTTTGGCTAAACATTAGTTTATTTGATAAGTCTGTGAGTGTCTTTTTCTGTGGAAATATGTTCATTGGTAGCAATCTTAAGAAAACTTGTATAAATGATATCATAGGATATTTGTCATACCCTTTTGACTTACTTAACCTTATATGATTTTTTCTAGGCTCAACTGTAGTCCTGAAAACAGCATTGTTCATTTTTCTCCCGAGGCTACTATTCCATTCTGTCCGTATACCACTTCTTCTTTGTCCATTCATCTGTTTATGGACCTTTTTTTTGCTTCCATATCTTGGCTATTTCAGTATTGTTGCAGTGCATATTTGCCTGCCTCTGTCTTTCCAATTTTGGTAGTCTTAGGTTATAGGCCCAAAAGGTGCCCTGCCCCATCATTTGGTAGCTCAATTTTTACCTTTTCAAGCAGCTCGATTCAGTTTGCGTTAGTGCTGTTTCCACTTTACATCCCACCAGCAGCTAGAAGGTACACAGATCTCTAAAACCCCTTCAGCATTTATAGTTTGTAGACATTTTGCTGATGGTAATGACTGGTGTGAGCTGAAACCTTTTTGAATTTGAATTTGTATGTGGCTAATAATTCCTTATACTAAGCTTTAGGCATGTCCTTTTTTTTCTTTTCCTTTTTTTTTTAAAGAGTGAGTACAACTTCCCTCCTCTTATTGACTTCTTGGAAATTTCTCATGTGTTGAATGTTCTTGCCAATTCCCTACCCCAGGGCATATTTTGAGGGCTTGTGTCATTTACAGCCCTGCAGTCCTTGTGACTATATAAGCAATCATTGGCACTGGGTTTAAAGTGCTGTTGTGGGAAGCAGCCACAAGGCGGCAGCATTATTGCGTTCTCAAGTCTTGTTACTAGGAGAACAGAGTCTTCCTGGGGGTAGGTTTCTGAGCTTGTAAATTAGAGTGCAATATGCTGGGACAAGCCCCCAGAAGTTTATGTCTCCTAACTTATGTTTTTTTTTAAAATTTAATTTCTATTTCTTCTCGGAGTAAATTTGATTAGAGTGTTTTTATTGTTTGACTGTACAGAATCTGCTCAATGATTCATACATATATCTGTTCATCTTCGGAACCTGTTAGCATGTATGTGATTACAGAATGTATATTTTAAAGGTATTGGTCATTATATTATTTATATAGTTTATATATTATATGTTTATATACATTTAACATACATTAGTATATGTATGTTAACCCCATTGTCCTAATTTACCCATCCTCCCACCTTTCATTTTGGCTAACCATTAGTTTATTTGATAAGTCTGTGAGTGTCTTTTTCTGTGGAAATATGTTCATTGGTAGCAATCTTAGGATAACATGTATTAATGATATCATAGGATATTTGTCATACCCTTTTGACTTACTTAACCTTATATGATTATTTCTGGGCTCAACTCTAGTCCTGAAAACGGCATTGTTCATTTTTTTCCAGAGGCTTCTATTCCATTTGGTACGTGTACCATTTCGTCTTTGTCCATTCATCTGTTTATGGACCTTTTTTTTGCTTCCATGTCTTGGCTATTTCAATATTGTTGCAGTGCACATTTGCCTGCCTCTGTCTTTCCGAATCCAGTGATCTTAGGTTATAGGCCCAAAATGTGCCCTGCCGCATCATATGGTAGCTCAATGTTTACCTTTTCAAGCAGCTCGATTCAGTTTGCGTTACTGCTGTTACCACTTTACATCCCACCAGCAGCTAGAAGGTACACAGTTCTCTAAAACCCGTTCAGCATTTATAGTTTGTAGATTTTTTGCTGATGGTCATGACTGGTGTGAGCTGAAACCTTATTGAATTTGAATTTGCATGTGCCTAATAATTTCCTTTACTGAGCTTTAGGCATGCCCTTTTTTTTCTTTTCCTTTCTTTTTTAGAGAGTGCATACAACCTCCCTCCTCTTATTGACTTCTTGAAAAATTTCTCATGTGTTGAATTTTCTTGCCTATTCCCTACCCCAAGCCATTTTTTGAGGGCCTGTATCATTTACAGCCCTGCAGTCCTTGTGACAATATAAGCAACCATTGGCACTGGGTTTAAAGCTGCTGTTGTGGGAAATAGCCACAAGGCAGCAGCATTATTAGGTTCTCAACTCTTGTTAATAGGGCAGCAGAGTCTTCCTGGAGGTAGTGTTCCGAGGTTGTAAATTAGAGTGGAATGTGCTGGGACAAGCCCCCAGAAGTTTATGTCTCCTTACTTATGTTTGTTTTTTAAATTTAACTTCTACTTTTTATCGGAGTAAATTTGATTAGAGTGTTTTGATTGTCTGGCTGTACAGAATCTGCTCAATGATTCATACATATGTCTGTTCATCTGCGGATCCTTTTACCATGTATGTGATTACAGAATGTATATTTTGGAGGGATTGGTGATTATATAATTCATATCATTTATCTGTTATATGTTTATATACATTTAACTTACATTAGTATATGTATGTTAACCCCATAGTCCTAATTTACCCATCCTCCCACCTTTCATTTTGGCTAACCGTTAGTATTTTTGATAAGTCTGTGACTGTCTTTTTCTGTGGAAATATGTTCATTGGTAGTAATCTTAGGAAAACATGTATAAATGATTTCATAGGATATTTGTCACACCCTTTTGACTTACTTAACCTTATATGACTATTTCTAGTCTCAACTGTAGTTCTGAAAACGGCATTGTTCATTTTTTTCCCGAGGCTACTCTTCCATTCTGTCCATATACCACTTCTTCTTTGTCCATTCACCTGTTTATGGACCATTTTTTGCTTCCATGTCTTGGGTATTTCAGTATTGTTGCAGTGCACATTTGCCTGCCTCTGTATTTCCGATTTTGGTGGTCGTAGGTTATAGGCCCAAAAGGTGCCCTGCCGCATCATATGGTAACTCAATTTTTACCTTTTCAAGCAGCTCCATTCAGTATGCGTTAGTGCTGTTACCACTTTACATCCCACCAGCAGCTAGAATGTACACACTTCTCTAAAACCCCTTCAGCATTTATAGTTTGTAGACTTTTTGCTGATGGTCATGACTGGTGTGAGCTGAAACCTTTTTGGAGGTTGGATACGCATGTGGCTAATATTTCCTTATGCTGAGCTTTAGGCATATCCTTTTTTTCTTTTCCTTTTTTTTTTAAAGAGTGAGTACAACTTCCCTCCTCTTATTGACTTCTTGGAAATTTCTCATGTGTTGAATGTTCTTGCCAATTCCCTACCCCAGGGCATATTTTGAGGGCTTGTGTCATTTACAGCCCTGCAGTCCTTGTGACTATATAAGCAATCATTGGCACTGGGTTTAAAGTGCTGTTGTGGGAAGCAGCCACAAGGCGGCAGCATTATTGCATTCTGAAGTCTTGTTACTAGGAGAACAGAGTCTTCCTGCAGGTAGTGTTCTGAGCTTGTAAATTAGAGTGCAATATGCTGGGACAAGCCCCCAGAAGTTTATGTCTCCTAACTTATGTTTTTTTTTTAAATTTAATTTCTATTTCTTATCGGAGTAAATTTGATTAGAGTGTTTTGATTGTCTGGCTGTACAGAATCTGCTCAATGATTCATACATATGTCTGTTCATCTTCGGATCCTGTTACCATGTATGTGATCACAGAATATATAATTTGAAGGTATTGGTGATTATATAATTCATATCGTTTATATGTTATATGTTTATATACATTTAACTTACATTAGTATATGTATGTTAACCCCGTAGTCCTAACTTACCCATCCCCCCACCTTTCATTTTGGCTAACCATTAGTTTATTTGATAAGTCTGTGAGTGTCTTTTTCTGTGGAAATATGTTCATTGGTAGCAATCTTAAGAAAACTTGTATAAATGATATCATAGGATATTTGTCATACCCTTTTGACTTACTTAACCTTATATGATTTTTTCTAGGCTCAACTGTAGTCCTGAAAACAGCATTGTTCATTTTTCTCCCAAGGCTACTATTCCATTCTGTCCGTATACCACTTCTTCTTTGTCCATTCATCTGTTTATGGACCTTTTTTTTGCTTCCATATCTTGGCTATTTCAGTATTGTTGCAATGCATATTTGCCTGCCTCTGTCTTTCCAATTTTGGTGGTCTTAGGTTATAGGCCCAAAAGGTGCCCTGCCGCATCATTTGGTAGCTCAATTTTTACCTTTTCAAGCAGCTCGATTCAGTTTGCGTTAGTGCTGTTTCCACTTTACATCCCACCAGCAGCTAGAAGGTACACAGATCTCTAAAACCCCTTCAGCATTTATAGTTTGTAGACATTTTGCTGATGGTAATGACTGGTGTGAGCTGAAACCTTTTTGAATTTGAATTTGTATGTGGCTAATAATTCCTTATACTAAGCTTTAGGCATGTCCTTTTTTTTCTTTTCCTTTTTTTTTTTAAAGAGTGAGTACAACTTCCCTCCTCTTATTGACTTCTTGGAAATTTCTCATGTGTTGAATGTTCTTGCCAATTCCCTACCCCAGGGCATATTTTGAGGGCTTGTGTCATTTACAGCCCTGCAGTCCTTGTGACTATGTAAGCAATCATTGGCACTGGGTTTAAAGTGCTGTTGTGGGAAGCAGTCACAAGGCGGCAGCATTATTGCGTTCTCAAGTCTTGTTACTAGGAGAACAGAGTCTTCCTGGAGGTAGTGTTCTGAGCTTGTAAATTAGAGTGCAATATGCTGGGACAAGCCCCCAGAAGTTTATGTCTCCTAACTTATGTTTTTTTTTAAATTTAATTTCTATTTCTTATCGGAGTAAATTTGATTAGAGTGTTTTGATTGTCTGGCTGTACAGAATCTGCTCAATGATTCATACATATGTCTGTTCATCTTCGGATCCTGTTACCATGTATGTGATCACAGAATATATATTTTGAAGGTATTGGTGATTATATAATTCATATCGTTTATATGTTATATGTTTATATACATTTAACTTACATTAGTATATGTATGTTAACCCCATAGTCCTAACTTACCCATCCCCCCACCTTTCATTTTGGCTAACCATTAGTTTATTTGATAAGTCTGTGAGTGTCTTTTTCTGTGGAAATATGTTCATTGGTAGCAATCTTAAGAAAACTTGTATAAATGATATCATAGGATATTTGTCATACCCTTTTGACTTACTTAACCTTATATGATTTTTTCTAGGCTCAACTGTAGTCCTGAAAACAGCATTGTTCATTTTTCTCCCGAGGCTACTATTCCATTCTGTCCGTATACCACTTCTTCTTTGTCCATTCATCTGTTTATGAACCTTTTTTTTGCTTCCATATCTTGGCTATTTCAGTATTGTTGCAGTGCATATTTGCCTGCCTCTGTCTTTCCAATTTTGGTGGTCTTAGGTTATAGGCCCAAAAGGTGCCCTGCCGCATCATTTGGTAGCTCAATTTTTACCTTTTCAAGCAGCTCGATTCAGTTTGCGTTAGTACTGTTTCCACTTTACATCCCACCAGCAGCTAGAAGGTACACAGATCTCTAAAACCCCTTCAGCATTTATAGTTTGTAGACATTTTGCTGATGGTAATGACTGGTGTGAGCTGAAACCTTTTTGAATTTGAATTTGTATGTGGCTAATAATTCCTTATACTAAGCTTTAGGCATGTCCTTTTTTTTCTTTTCCTTTTTTTTTTTAAAGAGTGAGTACAACTCCCCTCCTCTTATTGACTTCTTGAAAAATTTCTCATGTGTTGGATTTTCGTGCCTATTCCCTACCCCAGGGCAATTTTTGAGGGACTGTGTCATTTACAGCCCTTCAGTCCTTGTGACTATATAAGCAACCATTGTCACTGGGATTAAAGCTGCTGTTTTGGGAGACAGCCACAAGGCGGCAGCATTATTACGTTCTCAAGTCTTGTTCCTAGGACAACAGAGTCTTCCTGGAGGTAGTGTTCCGAGCTTGTAAATTAGAGTGCAATGTGCTGGGACAAGCCCCCAGAAGTTTATGTCTCCTTACTTATGTTTGTTTTTTAAATTTAATTTGTATTTTTTATCGGAGTAAATTTGATTAGAGTGTTTTGATTGTCTGGCTGTACAGAATCTGTTCAATGATTCATACATATGTCTGTTCATGTTCGGATCCTGTTACCATGTATGTGATTACAGAATGTATATTTTGAAGGTATTGGTGATTATATAATTCATATCATTTATATGTTATATGTTTATATACATTTAACTTATATTAGTATATGTATGTTAACCCCATAGTCCTAATTTACCCATCCTCCCACCTTTCATTTTGGCTAACCATTAGTTTATTTGATAAGTCTGTGAGTGTCTTTTTCTGTGGAAATATGTTCATTGGTCGCAATCTTAGGAAAACTTGTATAAATGATATCATAGGATATTTGTAATACCCTTTTGTCTTACTTAACCTTATATGATTATTTCTAGGCTCAACTCTAGTCCTGAAAACGGCATTGTTCATTTTTTTCCCGAGGCTACTCTTCCATTCTGTCCATATACCACTTCTTCTTTGTCCATTCACCTGTTTATGGACCTTTTTTTTGCTTCCATGTCTTTGCTATTTCAGTATTGTTGCAGTGCACATTTGCCTGCCTCTGTCTTTCCGATTCTGGTGGTCTTAGGTTATAGGCCCAAAAGGTGCCCTGCCGCATCATATGGTAGTTCAATTTTTACGTTTTCAAGCAGCTCGATTCAGTTTGCTTTAGTGCTGTTACAACTTTATATCCCACCAGCAGCTAGAAGGTACACACTTCTCTAAAACCCCTTCAGCATTTATAGTTTGTAGACTTTTTGCTGATGGTCATGACTGGTGTGAGCTGAAACCTTTTTGGAGGTTGGATACGCATATGGCTAATAATTCCTTATGCTGAGCTTTAGGCATGTCCTATTTTTTCTTTTCCTTTTTTTTAAAAAGAGTGAGTACAACTTCCCTCCTCTTATTGATTTCTTGAAAAGTTTCTTATGTGTTGAATTTTCTTGCCTATTCCCTGCCCCAGGGCATTTTTTGAGTGCCTGTGTCATTTACAACCGTACAGTCCTTGTGACTATATAAGCAACCATTGGCACTGGGTTTAAAGGTGCTGTTTTTGGAGACAGCCACAAGGCGGCAGCATTATTACGTTCTCAAGTCTTGTTACTAGGACAACAGAGTCTTCCTGGAGGTAGTGTTCCGAGCTTTTAAATTAGAGTGCAATGTGCTGGGACAAGCCCCCAGAAGTTTATGTCTCCTTACTTATGTTTGTTTTTTAAATTTAATTTGTATTTTTTATCGGAGTAAATTTGATTAGAGTGTTTTGACTGTCTGGCTGTACAGAATCTGTTCAATGATTCATACATATGTCTGTTCATCTTCGGATCCTGTTACCATGTATGTGATTACAGAATGTATATTTTGAAGGTATTGGTGATTATATAATTCATATCATTTATATGTTATATGTTTATATACATTTAACTTATATTAGTATATGTATGTTAACCCCATAGTCCTAATTTACCCATCCCCCCACCTTTCATTTTGGCTAACCATTAGTTTATTTGATAAGTCTGTGAGTGTCTTTTTCTGTGGAAATATGTTCATTGGTAGCAATCTTAGGATAACATGTATAAATGATATCATAGGATATTTGTCATACCCTTTTGACTTACTTAACCTTATATGATTATTTCTAGGCTCAACTCTAGTCCTGAAAACGGCATTGTTCATTGTTTTCCAGAGGCTACTATTCCATTTGGTATGTATACCATTTCGTCTTTGTCCATTCATCTGTTTATGGACCTTTTTTTGCTTCCATGTCTTGGCTATTTCAGTATTGTTGCAGTGCACATTTGCCTGCCTCTGTCTTTCCGATTCTGGTGGTCTTAGGTTATAGGCCCAAAAGGTGCCCTGCTGCATCGTATGGTAACTCAATTTTTACCTTTTCAAGCAGCTCCATTCAGTTTCATTAGTGGTATTACTTCTTTACATCCCACCAGCAGCTAGAAGGTACACATTCCTCTAAAACCCCTTCAGCATTTATAGTTTGTAGACTTTTTGATGATGGTCATGACTGGTGTTACCTGAAACCTTTTTGAATTTGAATTTGCATGTGGCTAATAATTCCTTATACTGAGCTTTAGGCATGTCATTTTTTTCTTTTCCTTTTGTTTTAAAGAGTGAGTACAACTTCCCTCCTCTTATTGACTTCTTGAAAAGTTTCTCATGTGTTGAATTTTTTTGCCTATTCCCTACCCCAGGGCATTTTTTGAAGGCAGGTGTCATTTAGAGCCCTTCAGTCCTTGTGACTATTAAGCAACCTTTGGCACTGGGTTTAAAGCTGCTGTTGTGGGAAACAGCCACAAGGCGGCAGCATTATTACGTTCTCAACTCTTGTTACTAGGGCAACAGAGTCTTCCTGGAGGTAGTTTTCCAAGGTTGTAAATTAGAGTGGAATGTGCTGGGACAAGCCCCCAGAAGTTTATGTCTCCTAACTTATGTTTGCTTTTTAAATTTAATTTCTATTTCTTATCGGAGTAAATTTGATTAGAGTGTTTTGATTGGCTGTACAGAATCTGCTCAATGATTCATACATATATCTGTTCATCTTCGGAACCTGTTATTATGTATGTGATTACAGAATGTATATTTTAAAGGTTTGGTGATTATATAATTTATATAGTTCATATGTTATATGTTTATATACATTTAACATACATTAGTATATGTTGGTTAACCCCATAGTCCTAATTTACCCATCCTCCCACCTTTCATTTTGGCTAACCGTTAGTATTTTTGATAAGTCTGTGACTGTCTTTTTCTGTGGAAATATGTTCATTGGTAGTAATCTTAGGAAAACATGTATAAATGATTTCATAGGATATTTGTCACACCCTTTTGACTTACTTAACCTTATATGACTATTTCTAGTCTCAACTGTAGTTCTGAAAACGGCATTGTTCATTTTTTTCCCGAGGCTACTCTTCCATTCTGTCCATATACCACTTCTTCTTTGTCCATTCACCTGTTTATGGACCATTTTTTGCTTCCATGTCTTGGGTATTTCAGTATTGTTGCAGTGCACATTTGCCTGCCTCTGTATTTCCGATTTTGGTGGTCTTAGGTTATAGGCCCAAAAGGTGCCCTGCCGCATCATATGGTAACTCAATTTTTACCTTTTCAAGCAGCTCCATTCAGTATGCGTTAGTGCTGTTACCACTTTACATCCCACCAGCAGCTAGAATGTACACAATTCTCTAAAACCCCTTCAGCATTTATAGTTTGTAGACTTTTTGCTGATGGTCATGACTGGTGTCACCTGAAACCTTTTTGAATTTGAATTTGCATGTGGCTAATAATTCCTTATACTGAGCTTTAGGCATGTCCTTTTTTTTCTTTTCCTTTTTTTTTAAAGAGTGAGTACAACTTCCCTCCTCTTATTGACTTCTTGAAAAGTCACTCATGTGTTGAATTTTTTTGCCTATTCCCTACTCCAGGGCATTCTTTGAGGGCCGGTGTCATTTAGAGCCCTGCAGTCCTTGTGACTATTAAGCAACCTTTGGCACTGGGTTTAAAGCTGCTGTTGTGGGAAACAGCCACAAGGTGGCAGCATTATTACGTTCTCAACTCTTGTTACTAGGGCAACAGAGTCTTCCTGGAGGTAGTTTTCCAAGGTTGTAAATTAGAGTGGAATGTGCTGGGACAAGCCCCCAGAAGTTTATGTCTCCTTACTTATGTTTGTTTTTTAAATTTAATTTGTATTTTTTATCGGAGTAAATTTGATTAGAGTGTTTTGATTGTCTCGCTGTACAGAATCTGTTCAATGATTCATACATATGTCTGTTCATCTTCGGATCCTGTTACCATGTATGTGATCACAGAATATATATTTTGAAGGTATTGGTGATTATATAATTCATATCGTTTATATGTTATATGTTTATATACATTTAACTTACATTAGTATATGTATGTTAACCCCATAGTCCTAAATTACCCATCCCCCCACCTTTCATTTTGGCTAACCATTAGTTTATTTGATAAGTCTGTGAGTGTCTTTTTCTGTGGAAATATGTTCATTGGTAGCAATCTTAAGAAAACTTGTATAAATGATATCATAGGATATTTGTCATACCCTTTTGACTTACTTAACCTTATATGATTTTTTCTAGGCTCAACTGTAGTCCTGAAAACAGCATTGTTCATTTTTCTCCCGAGGCTACTATTCCATTCTGTCCGTATACCACTTCTTCTTTGTCCATTCATCTGTTTATGGACCTTTTTTTTGCTTCCATATCTTGGCTATTTCAGTATTGTTGCAGTGCATATTTGCCTGCCTCTGTCTTTCCAATTTTGGTGGTCTTAGGTTATAGGCCCAAAAGGTGCCCTGCCCCATCATTTGGTAGCTCAATTTTTACCTTTTCAAGCAGCTCGATTCAGTTTGCGTTAGTGCTGTTTCCACTTTACATCCCACCAGCAGATAGAAGGTACACAGATCTCTAAAACCCCTTCAGCATTTATAGTTTGTAGACATTTTGCTGATGGTAATGATTGGTGTGAGCTGAAACCTTTTTGAATTTGAATTTGTATGTGGCTCATAATTCCTTATACTAAGCTTTAGGCATGTCCTTTTTTTTCTTTTCCTTTTTTCTTTAAAGAGTGAGTACAACTTCCCTCCTTTTATTGACTTCTTGGAAATTTCTCATGTGTTGAATGTTCTTGCCAATTCCCTACCCCAGGGCATATTTTGAGGGCTTGTGTCATTTACAGACCTGCAGTCCTTGTGACTATATAAGCAATCATTGGCACTGGGTTTAAAGTGCTGTTGTGGGAAGCAGCCACAAGGCGGCAGCATTATTGCGTTCTCAAGTCTTGTTACTAGGAGAACAGAGTCTTCCTGGGGGTAGTGTTCTGAGCTTGTAAATTAGAGTGCAATATGCTGGGACAAGCCCCCAGAAGTTTATGTCTCCTAACTTATGTTTTTTTTTTAAATTTAATTTCTATTTCTTATCGGAGTAAATTTGATTAGAGTGTTTTGATTGTCTGGCTGTACAGAATCTGCTCAATGATTCATACATATGTCTGTTCATCCTCGGATCCTGTTACCATGTATGTGATCACAGAATATATATTTTGAAGGTATTGGTGATTATATTATTTATATAGTTTATATGTTATATGTTTATATACATTTAACTTACATTAGTATATGTATGTTAACCCCATAGTCCTAATTTACCCATCCTCCCACCTTTCATTTTGGCTAACCATTAGTTTATATGATAAGTCTGTGAGTGTCTTTTTCTGTGGAAATATGTTCATTGGTAGCAATCTTAGGATAACATGTATAAATGATATCATAGGATATTTGTCATACCCTTTTGACTTACTTAACCTTATATGATTATTTCTAGGCTCAACTCTAGTCCTGAAAACGGCATTGTTCATTTTTTTCCAGAGGCTTCTATTCCATTTGGTACGTGTACCATTTCGTCTTTGTCCATTCATCTGTTTATGGACCTTTTTTTGCTTCCATGTCTTGGCTATTTCAATATTGTTGCAGTGCACATTTCCCTGCCTCTGTCTTTCCGAATCCAGTTGTCTTAGGTTATAGGCCCAAAATGTGCCCTGCCGCATCATATGGTAGCGCAATGTTTACCTTTTCAAGCAGCTCGATTCAGTTTGCGTTACTGCTGTTACCACTTTACATCCCACCAGCAGCTAGAAGGTACACAGTTCTCTAAAACCCCTTCAGCATTTATAGTTTGTAGACTTTTCGCTGATGGTCATGACTGGTGTGAGCTGAAACCTTTTTGGAGGTTGGATACGCATGTGGCTAATAATTCCTTATGCTGAGCTTTAGGCATGTCCTTTTTTTCTTTTCCTTTTTTTTTAAAGAGTGACTACAACTTCCCTCCTCTTATTGACTTCTTGAAAATTTCTCATGTGTTGAATTTTCTTGCCAATTCCATACCCCAGGGCATTTTTTGAGGGCCTGTGTCTTTTACAGCCCTGCAGTCCTTGTGACTATATAAGCAACCATTGGCACTGGGTTTAAAGCTACTGTTGTGGGAAGCAGCCACAAGGCGGCAGCATTATTACGTTCTCAAGTCTTGTTACTAGGACAACACAGTCTTCCTGGAGGTAGTGTTCCGAGCTTGTAAATTAGAGTGCAATGTGCTGGGACAAGCCCCCAGAAGTTTATGTCTCCTAACTCATGTTTGTTTTTTAAATTTAATTTCTATTTCTTATCGGAGTAAATTTGATTAGAGTGTTGTGGTTTTCTGGCTGTACAGAATCTGCTCAATGATTCATACATATGTCTGTTCATCTTCGAACCTGTTAGCATGTATGTGATTACAGAATGTATATTTAAAAGGTATTGGTGATTATATAATTTATATATTTCATATGTTATATGTTTATATACATTTAACATACATTAGTATATGTATTTTAACCCCATAGTCCTAATTTACCCATCCTCCCACCTTTCATTTTGGCTAGCCATTAGTTTATTTGATAAGTCTGTGAGTGTCTTTTTCTGTTGAAATATGTTCATTGGTAGCAATCTTAGGATAACATGTATAAATGATGTCATAGGATATTTGTCATACCCTTTTGACTTACTTAACCTTATATGATTATTTCTAGGCTCAACTGTAGTCCTGAAAACGGCATTGTTCATTTTTTTCCCGAGGCTACTATTCCATTTGGTACGTATCCCACTTCTTCTTTGTCCATTCATCTGTTTATGGACCTTTTTTTTTGCTTCCATGTCTTGGCTATTTCAGTATTGTTGCAGTGCACATTTGCCTGCCTCTGTCTTTCCGATTCTGGTGGTCTTAGGTTATAGGCCCAAAAGGTGCCCTGCCGCATCGTGTGGTAACTCAATTTTTACCTTTTCAAGCAGCTCCATTCAGTTTGCATTAGTGGTATTACTTCTTTACATCCCACCAGCAGCTAGAAGGTACACATTCCTCTAAAACCCCTTCAGTATTTATAGTTTGTAGACTTTTTGATGATGGTCATGACTGGTGTTACCTGAAACCTTTTTGAATTTGAATTTGCATGTGGCTAATAATTCCTTATACTCAGCTTTAGGCATGTCATTTTTTTCTTTTCCTTTTGTTTTAAAGAGTGAGTACAACTTCCCTCCTCTTATTGACTTCTTGAAAAGTTTCTCATGTGTTGAATTTTTTTGCCTATTCCCTACCCCAGGGCATTTTTTGAAGGCAGGTGTCATTTAGAGCCCTTCAGTCCTTGTGACTATTAAGCAACCTTTGGCACTGGGTTTAAAGCTGCTGTTGTGGGAAACAGCCACAAGGCGGCAGCATTATTACGTTCTCACCTCTTCTTACTAGGGCAACAGAGTCTTCCTGGAGGTAGTTTTCCAAGGTTGAAAATTAGAGTGGAATGTGCTGGGACAAGCCCCCAGAAGTTTATGTCTCCTAACTTATGTTTGCTTTTTAAATTTAATTTCTATTTCTTATCGGAGTAAATTTGATTAGAGTGTTTTGATTGGCTGTACAGAATCTGCTCAATGATTCATACATATATCTGTTCATCTTCGGAACCTGTTATTATGTATGTGATTACAGAATGTATATTTTAAAGGTTTGGTGATTATATAATTTATATAGTTCATATGTTATATGTTTATATACATTTAACATACATTAGTATATGTATGTTAACCCCATAGTCCTAATTTACCCATCCTCCCACCTTTCATTTTGGCTAACCGTTAGTATTTTTGATAAGTCTGTGACTGTCTTTTTCTGTGGAAATATGTTCATTGGTAGCAATCTTAGGATAACATGTATAAATGATGTCATAGGATATTTGTCATACCCTTTTGACTTACTTAACCTTCTATGATTATTTCTAGGCTCAACTGTAGTCCTGAAAACGGCATTGTTCATTTTTTTCCCGAGGCTACTATTCCATTTGGTACGTATCCCACTTCGTCTTTGTCCATTCATCTGTTTATGGACCTTTTTTTTTCTTCCATGTCTTTGCTATTTCAGTATTGTTGCAGTGCACATTTGCCTGCCTCTGTCTTTCCGATTCTGGTGGTCTTAGGTTATAGGCCCAAAAGGTGCCCTGCCGCATCATATGGTAGCTCAATTTTTACGTTTTCAAGCAGCTCGATTCAGTTTGCATTAGTGCTGTTACGACTTTATATCCCACCAGCAGCTAGAAGGTACACACTTCTCTAAAACCCCTTCAGCATTTATAGTTTGTAGACTTTTTGCTGATGGTCATGACTGGTGTGAGCTGAAACCTTTTTGGAGGTTGGATACGCATGTGGCTAATAATTCCTTATGCTGAGCTTTAGGCATGTCCTATTTTTTCTTTTCCTTTTTTTTAAAAAGAGTGAGTACAACTTCCCTCCTCTTATTGATTTCTTGAAAAGTTTCTTATGTGTTGAATTTTCTTGCCTATTCCCTACCCCAGGGCAATTTTTGAGGGCCTGTGTCATTTACAGCCCTGCAGTCCTTGTGATTATATAAGCAACCATTGTCATTGGGTTTAAAGCTGCTGTTTTTGGAGACAGCCACAAGGCGGCAGCATTAGTACGTTCTCAACTCTTGTTACTAGGACAACAGAGTCTTCCTGGAGGTAGTGTTCCGAGCTTTTAAATTAGAGTGCAATGTGCAGGGACAAGCCCCCAGAAGTTTATGTCTCCTTACTTATGTTTGTTTTTTAAATTTAATTTGTATTTTTTATCGGAGTAAATTTGATTAGAGTGTTTTGATTGTCTCGCTGTACAGAATCTGTTCAATGATTCATACATATGTCTGTTCATCTTCGGATCCTGTTACCATGTATGTGATCACAGAATATATATTTTGAAGGTATTGGTGATTATATAATTCATATCGTTTATATGTTATATGTTTATATACATTTAACTTACATTAGTATATGTATGTTAACCCCATAGTCCTAAATTACCCATCCCCCCACCTTTCATTTTGGCTAACCATTAGTTTATTTGATAAGTCTGTGAGTGTCTTTTTCTGTGGAAATATGTTCATTGGTAGCAATCTTAAGAAAACTTGTATAAATGATATCATAGGATATTTGTCATACCCTTTTGACTTACTTAACCTTATATGATTTTTTCTAGGCTCAACTGTAGTCCTGAAAACAGCATTGTTCATTTTTCTCCCGAGGCTACTATTCCATTCTGTCCGTATACCACTTCTTCTTTGTCCATTCATCTGTTTATGGACCTTTTTTTTGCTTCCATATCTTGGCTATTTCAGTATTGTTGCAGTGCATATTTGCCTGCCTCTGTCTTTCCAATTTTGGTGGTCTTAGGTTATAGGCCCAAAAGGTGCCCTGCCCCATCATTTGGTAGCTCAATTTTTACCTTTTCAAGCAGCTCGATTCAGTTTGCGTTAGTGCTGTTTCCACTTTACATCCCACCAGCAGATAGAAGGTACACAGATCTCTAAAACCCCTTCAGCATTTATAGTTTGTAGACATTTTGCTGATGGTAATGATTGGTGTGAGCTGAAACCTTTTTGAATTTGAATTTGTATGTGGCTCATAATTCCTTATACTAAGCTTTAGGCATGTCCTTTTTTTTCTTTTCCTTTTTTCTTTAAAGAGTGAGTACAACTTCCCTCCTTTTATTGACTTCTTGGAAATTTCTCATGTGTTGAATGTTCTTGCCAATTCCCTACCCCAGGGCATATTTTGAGGGCTTGTGTCATTTACAGACCTGCAGTCCTTGTGACTATATAAGCAATCATTGGCACTGGGTTTAAAGTGCTGTTGTGGGAAGCAGCCACAAGGCGGCAGCATTATTGCGTTCTCAAGTCTTGTTACTAGGAGAACAGAGTCTTCCTGGGGGTAGTGTTCTGAGCTTGTAAATTAGAGTGCAATGTGCTGGGACAAGCCCCCAGAAGTTTATGTCTCCTAACTTATGTTTTTTTTTTAAATTTAATTTCTATTTCTTATCGGAGTAAATTTGATTAGAGTGTTTTGATTGTCTGGCTGTACAGAATCTGCTCAATGATTCATACATATGTCTGTTCATCTTCGGATCCTGTTACCATGTATGTGATCACAGAATATATATTTTGAAGGTATTGGTGATTATATAATTCATATCGTTTATATGTTATATGTTTATATACATTTAACTTACATTAGTATATGTATGTTAACCCCATAGTCCTAACTTACCCATCCCCCCACCTTTCATTTTGGCTAAACATTAGTTTATTTGATAAGTCTGTGAGTGTCTTTTTCTGTGGAAATATGTTCATTGGTAGCAATCTTAAGAAAACTTGTATAAATGATATCATAGGATATTTGTCATACCCTTTTGACTTACTTAACCTTATATGATTTTTTCTAGGCTCAACTGTAGTCCTGAAAACAGCATTGTTCATTTTTCTCCCGAGGCTACTATTCCATTCTGTCCGTATACCACTTCTTCTTTGTCCATTCATCTGTTTATGGACCTTTTTTTTGCTTCCATATCTTGGCTATTTCAGTATTGTTGCAGTGCACATTTGCCTGCCTCTGTCTTTCCGATTCTGGTGGTCTTAGGGTATAGGCCCAAAAGGTGCCCTGCCGCATCATATGGTAGCTCAATTTTTACGTTTTCAAGCAGCTCGATTCAGTTTGCATTAGTGATGTTACGACTTTATATCCCACCAGCAGCTAGAAGGTACACACTTCTCTAAAACCCCTTCAGCATTTATAGTTTGTAGACTTTTTGCTGATGGTCATGACTGGTGTGAGCTGAAACCTTTTTGGAGGTTGGATACGCATGTGGCTAATAATTCCTTATGCTGAGCTTTAGGCATGTCCTATTTTTTCTTTTCCTTTTTTTTAAAAAGAGTGAGTACAACTTCCCTCCTCTTATTGATTTCTTGAAAAGTTTCTTATGTGTTGAATTTTCTTGCCTATTCCCTACCCCAGGGCAATTTTTGAGGGCCTGTGTCATTTACAGCCCTGCAGTCCTTGTGACTATATAAGCAACCATTGTCATTGGGTTTAAAGCTGCTGTTTTTGGAGACAGCCACAAGGCGGCAGCATTAGTACGTTCTCAACTCTTGTTACTAGGACAACAGAGTCTTCCTGGAGGTAGTGTTCCGAGCTTTTAAATTAGAGTGCAATGTGCAGGGACAAGCCCCCAGAAGTTTATGTCTCCTTACTTATGTTTGTTTTTTAAATTTAATTTGTATTTTTTATCGGAGTAAATTTGATTAGAGTGTTTTGATTGTCTGGCTGTACAGAATCTGTTCAATGATTCATACATATGTCTGTTCATCTTCGGATCCTGTTACCATGTATGTGATCACAGAATATATATTTTGAAGGTATTGGTGATTATATAATTCATATCGTTTATATGTTATATGTTTATATACATTTAACTTACATTAGTATATGTATGTTAACCCCATAGTCCTAAATTACCCATCCCCCCACCTTTCATTTTGGCTAACCATTAGTTTATTTGATAAGTCTGTGAGTGTCTTTTTCTGTGGAAATATGTTCATTGGTAGCAATCTTAAGAAAACTTGTATAAATGATATCATAGGATATTTGTCATACCCTTTTGACTTACTTAACCTTATATGATTTTTTCTAGGCTCAACTGTAGTCCTGAAAACAGCATTGTTCATTTTTCTCCCGAGGCTACTATTCCATTCTGTCCGTATACCACTTCTTCTTTGTCCATTCATCTGTTTATGGACCTTTTTTTTGCTTCCATATCTTGGCTATTTCAGTATTGTTGCAGTGCATATTTGCCTGCCTCTGTCTTTCCAATTTTGGTGGTCTTAGGTTATAGGCCCAAAAGGTGCCCTGCCCCATCATTTGGTAGCTCAATTTTTACCTTTTCAAGCAGCTCGATTCAGTTTGCGTTAGTGCTGTTTCCACTTTACATCCCACCAGCAGCTAGAAGGTACACAGATCTCTAAAACCCCTTCAGCATTTATAGTTTGTAGACATTTTGCTGATGGTAATGACTGGTGTGAGCTGAAACCTTTTTGAATTTGAATTTGTATGTGGCTCATAATTCCTTATACTAAGCTTTAGGCAGGTCCTTTTTTTTCTTTTCCTTTTTTTTTTAAAGAGTGAGTACAACTTCCCTCCTCTTATTGACTTCTTGGAAATTTCTCATGTGTTGAATGTTCTTGCCAATTCCCTACCCCAGGGCATATTTTGAGGGCTTGTGTCATTTACAGCCCTGCAGTCCTTGTGACTATATAAGCAATCATTGGCACTGGGTTTAAAGTGCTGTTGTGGGAAGCAGCCACAAGGCGGCAGCATTATTGCGTTCTCAAGTCTTGTTACTAGGAGAACAGAGTCTTCCTGGGGGTAGTGTTCTGAGCTTGTAAATTAGAGTGCAATGTGCTGGGACAAGCCCCCAGAAGTTTATGTCTCCTAACTTATGTTTTTTTTTTAAATTTAATTTCTATTTCTTATCGGAGTAAATTTGATTAGAGTGTTTTGATTGTCTGGCTGTACAGAATCTGCTCAATGATTCATACATATGTCTGTTCATCTTCGGATCCTGTTACCATGTATGTGATCACAGAATATATATTTTGAAGGTATTGGTGATTATATAATTCATATCGTTTATATGTTATATGTTTATATACATTTAACTTACATTAGTATATGTATGTTAACCCCATAGTCCTAACTTACCCATCCCCCCACCTTTCATTTTGGCTAAACATTAGTTTATTTGATAAGTCTGTGAGTGTCTTTTTCTGTGGAAATATGTTCATTGGTAGCAATCTTAAGAAAACTTGTATAAATGATATCATAGGATATTTGTCATACCCTTTTGACTTACTTAACCTTATATGATTTTTTCTAGGCTCAACTGTAGTCCTGAAAACAGCATTGTTCATTTTTCTCCCGAGGCTACTATTCCATTCTGTCCGTATACCACTTCTTCTTTGTCCATTCATCTGTTTATGGACCTTTTTTTTGCTTCCATATCTTGGCTATTTCAGTATTGTTGCAGTGCACATTTGCCTGCCTCTGTCTTTCCGATTCTGGTGGTCTTAGGGTATAGGCCCAAAAGGTGCCCTGCCGCATCATATGGTAGCTCAATTTTTACGTTTTCAAGCAGCTCGATTCAGTTTGCATTAGTGATGTTACGACTTTATATCCCACCAGCAGCTAGAAGGTACACACTTCTCTAAAACCCCTTCAGCATTTATAGTTTGTAGACTTTTTGCTGATGGTCATGACTGGTGTGAGCTGAAACCTTTTTGGAGGTTGGATACGCATGTGGCTAATAATTCCTTATGCTGAGCTTTAGGCATGTCCTATTTTTTCTTTTCCTTTTTTTTAAAAAGAGTGAGTACAACTTCCCTCCTCTTATTGATTTCTTGAAAAGTTTCTTATGTGTTGAATTTTCTTGCCTATTCCCTACCCCAGGGCAATTTTTGAGGGCCTGTGTCATTTACAGCCCTGCAGTCCTTGTGACTATATAAGCAACCATTGTCATTGGGTTTAAAGCTGCTGTTTTTGGAGACAGCCACAAGGCGGCAGCATTAGTACGTTCTCAACTCTTGTTACTAGGACAACAGAGTCTTCCTGGAGGTAGTGTTCCGAGCTTTTAAATTAGAGTGCAATGTGCAGGGACAAGCCCCCAGAAGTTTATGTCTCCTTACTTATGTTTGTTTTTTAAATTTAATTTGTATTTTTTATCGGAGTAAATTTGATTAGAGTGTTTTGATTGTCTGGCTGTACAGAATCTGTTCAATGATTCATACATATGTCTGTTCATCTTCGGATCCTGTTACCATGTATGTGATCACAGAATATATATTTTGAAGGTATTGGTGATTATATAATTCATATCGTTTATATGTTATATGTTTATATACATTTAACTTACATTAGTATATGTATGTTAACCCCATAGTCCTAAATTACCCATCCCCCCACCTTTCATTTTGGCTAACCATTAGTTTATTTGATAAGTCTGTGAGTGTCTTTTTCTGTGGAAATATGTTCATTGGTAGCAATCTTAAGAAAACTTGTATAAATGATATCATAGGATATTTGTCATACCCTTTTGACTTACTTAACCTTATATGATTTTTTCTAGGCTCAACTGTAGTCCTGAAAACAGCATTGTTCATTTTTCTCCCGAGGCTACTATTCCATTCTGTCCGTATACCACTTCTTCTTTGTCCATTCATCTGTTTATGGACCTTTTTTTTGCTTCCATATCTTGGCTATTTCAGTATTGTTGCAGTGCATATTTGCCTGCCTCTGTCTTTCCAATTTTGGTGGTCTTAGGTTATAGGCCCAAAAGGTGCCCTGCCCCATCATTTGGTAGCTCAATTTTTACCTTTTCAAGCAGCTCGATTCAGTTTGCGTTAGTGCTGTTTCCACTTTACATCCCACCAGCAGCTAGAAGGTACACAGATCTCTAAAACCCCTTCAGCATTTATAGTTTGTAGACATTTTGCTGATGGTAATGACTGGTGTGAGCTGAAACCTTTTTGAATTTGAATTTGTATGTGGCTCATAATTCCTTATACTAAGCTTTAGGCAGGTCCTTTTTTTTCTTTTCCTTTTTTTTTTAAAGAGTGAGTACAACTTCCCTCCTCTTATTGACTTCTTGGAAATTTCTCATGTGTTGAATGTTCTTGCCAATTCCCTACCCCAGGGCATATTTTGAGGGCTTGTGTCATTTACAGCCCTGCAGTCCTTGTGACTATATAAGCAATCATTGGCACTGGGTTTAAAGTGCTGTTGTGGGAAGCAGCCACAAGGCGGCAGCATTATTGCGTTCTCAAGTCTTGTTACTAGGAGAACAGAGTCTTCCTGGGGGTAGTGTTCTGAGCTTGTAAATTAGAGTGCAATATGCTGGGACAAGCCCCCAGAAGTTTATGTCTCCTAACTTATGTTTTTTTTTTAAATTTAATTTCTATTTCTTATCGGAGTAAATTTGATTAGAGTGTTTTGATTGTCTGGCTGTACAGAATCTGCTCAATGATTCATACATATGTCTGTTCATCTTCGGATCCTGTTACCATGTATGTGATCACAGAATATATATTTTGAAGGTATTGGTGATTATATAATTCATATCGTTTATATGTTATATGTTTATATACATTTAACTTACATTAGTATATGTATGTTAACCCCATAGTCCTAACTTACCCATCCCCCCACCTTTCATTTTGGCTAACCATTAGTTTATTTGATAAGTCTGTGAGTGTCTTTTTCTGTGGAAATATGTTCATTGGTAGCAATCTTAAGAAAACTTGTATAAATGATATCATAGGATATTTGTCATACCCTTTTGACTTACTTAACCTTATATGATTTTTTCTAGGCTCAACTGTAGTCCTGAAAACAGCATTGTTCATTTTTCTCCCGAGGCTACTATTCCATTCTGTCCGTATACCACTTCTTCTTTGTCCATTCATCTGTTTATGGACCTTTTTTTTGCTTCCATATCTTGGCTATTTCAGTATTGTTGCAGTGCACATTTGCCTGCCTCTGTCTTTCCGATTCTGGTGGTCTTAGGGTATAGGCCCAAAAGGTGCCCTGCCGCATCATATGGTAGCTCAATTTTTACGTTTTCAAGCAGCTCGATTCAGTTTGCATTAGTGCTGTTACGACTTTATATCCCACCAGCAGCTAGAAGGTACACACTTCTCTAAAACCCCTTCAGCATTTATAGTTTGTAGACTTTTTGCTGATGGTCATGACTGGTGTGAGCTGAAACCTTTTTGGAGGTTGGATACGCATGTGGCTAATAATTCCTTATGCTGAGCTTTAGGCATGTCCTATTTTTTCTTTTCCTTTTTTTTAAAAAGAGTGAGTACAACTTCCCTCCTCTTATTGATTTCTTGAAAAGTTTCTTATGTGTTGAATTTTCTTGCCTATTCCCTACCCCAGGGCAATTTTTGAGGGCCTGTGTCATTTACAGCCCTGCAGTCCTTGTGACTATATAAGCAACCATTGTCACTGGGTTTAAAGCTGCTGTTTTTGGAGACAGCCACAAGGCGGCAGCATTAGTACGTTCTCAACTCTTGTTACTAGGACAACAGAGTCTTCCTGGAGGTAGTGTTCCGAGCTTTTAAATTAGAGTGCAATGTGCAGGGACAAGCCCCCAGAAGTTTATGTCTCCTTACTTATGTTTGTTTTTTAAATTTAATTTGTATTTTTTATCGGAGTAAATTTGATTAGAGTGTTTTGATTGTCTGGCTGTACAGAATCTGTTCAATGATTCATACATATGTCTGTTCATCTTCGGATCCTGTTACCATGTATGTGATCACAGAATATATATTTTGAAGGTATTGGTGATTATATAATTCATATCGTTTATATGTTATATGTTTATATACATTTAACTTACATTAGTATATGTATGTTAACCCCATAGTCCTAAATTACCCATCCCCCCACCTTTCATTTTGGCTAACCATTAGTTTATTTGATAAGTCTGTGAGTGTCTTTTTCTGTGGAAATATGTTCATTGGTAGCAATCTTAAGAAAACTTGTATAAATGATATCATAGGATATTTGTCATACCCTTTTGACTTACTTAACCTTATATGATTTTTTCTAGGCTCAACTGTAGTCCTGAAAACAGCATTGTTCATTTTTCTCCCGAGGCTACTATTCCATTCTGTCCGTATACCACTTCTTCTTTGTCCATTCATCTGTTTATGGACCTTTTTTTTGCTTCCATATCTTGGCTATTTCAGTATTGTTGCAGTGCATATTTGCCTGCCTCTGTCTTTCCAATTTTGGTGGTCTTAGGTTATAGGCCCAAAAGGTGCCCTGCCCCATCATTTGGTAGCTCAATTTTTACCTTTTCAAGCAGCTCGATTCAGTTTGCGTTAGTGCTGTTTCCACTTTACATCCCACCAGCAGCTAGAAGGTACACAGATCTCTAAAACCCCTTCAGCATTTATAGTTTGTAGACATTTTGCTGATGGTAATGACTGGTGTGAGCTGAAACCTTTTTGAATTTGAATTTGTATGTGGCTAAAAATTCCTTATACTAAGCTTTAGGCATGTCCTTTTTTTTCTTTTCCTTTTTTTTTTAAAGAGTGAGTACAACTTCCCTCCTCTTATTGACTTCTTGGAAATTTCTCATGTGTTGAATGTTCTTGCCAATTCCCTACCCCAGGGCATATTTTGAGGGCTTGTGTCATTTACAGCCCTGCAGTCCTTGTGACTATATAAGCAATCATTGGCACTGGGTTTAAAGTGCTGTTGTGGGAAGCAGCCACAAGGCGGCAGCATTATTGCGTTCTCAAGTCTTGTTACTAGGAGAACAGAGTCTTCCTGGGGGTAGGTTTCTGAGCTTGTAAATTAGAGTGCAATATGCTGGGACAAGCCCCCAGAAGTTTATGTCTCCTAACTTATGTTTTTTTTTAAAATTTAATTTCTATTTCTTCTCGGAGTAAATTTGATTAGAGTGTTTTTATTGTTTGACTGTACAGAATCTGCTCAATGATTCATACATATATCTGTTCATCTTCGGAACCTGTTAGCATGTATGTGATTACAGAATGTATATTTTAAAGGTATTGGTCATTATATTATTTATATAGTTTATATATTATATGTTTATATACATTTAACATACATTAGTATATGTATGTTAACCCCATTGTCCTAATTTACCCATCCTCCCACCTTTCATTTTGGCTAACCATTAGTTTATTTGATAAGTCTGTGAGTGTCTTTTTCTGTGGAAATATGTTCATTGGTAGCAATCTTAGGATAACATGTATTAATGATATCATAGGATATTTGTCATACCCTTTTGACTTACTTAACCTTATATGATTATTTCTGGGCTCAACTCTAGTCCTGAAAACGGCATTGTTCATTTTTTTCCAGAGGCTTCTATTCCATTTGGTACGTGTACCATTTCGTCTTTGTCCATTCATCTGTTTATGGACCTTTTTTTTGCTTCCATGTCTTGGCTATTTCAATATTGTTGCAGTGCACATTTGCCTGCCTCTGTCTTTCCGAATCCAGTGATCTTAGGTTATAGGCCCAAAATGTGCCCTGCCGCATCATATGGTAGCTCAATGTTTACCTTTTCAAGCAGCTCGATTCAGTTTGCGTTACTGCTGTTACCACTTTACATCCCACCAGCAGCTAGAAGGTACACAGTTCTCTAAAACCCGTTCAGCATTTATAGTTTGTAGATTTTTTGCTGATGGTCATGACTGGTGTGAGCTGAAACCTTATTGAATTTGAATTTGCATGTGCCTAATAATTTCCTTTACTGAGCTTTAGGCATGCCCTTTTTTTTCTTTTCCTTTCTTTTTTAGAGAGTGCATACAACCTCCCTCCTCTTATTGACTTCTTGAAAAATTTCTCATGTGTTGAATTTTCTTGCCTATTCCCTACCCCAAGCCATTTTTTGAGGGCCTGTATCATTTACAGCCCTGCAGTCCTTGTGACAATATAAGCAACCATTGGCACTGGGTTTAAAGCTGCTGTTGTGGGAAATAGCCACAAGGCAGCAGCATTATTAGGTTCTCAACTCTTGTTAATAGGGCAGCAGAGTCTTCCTGGAGGTAGTGTTCCGAGGTTGTAAATTAGAGTGGAATGTGCTGGGACAAGCCCCCAGAAGTTTATGTCTCCTTACTTATGTTTGTTTTTTAAATTTAACTTCTACTTTTTATCGGAGTAAATTTGATTAGAGTGTTTTGATTGTCTGGCTGTACAGAATCTGCTCAATGATTCATACATATGTCTGTTCATCTGCGGATCCTTTTACCATGTATGTGATTACAGAATGTATATTTTGGAGGGATTGGTGATTATATAATTCATATCATTTATCTGTTATATGTTTATATACATTTAACTTACATTAGTATATGTATGTTAACCCCATAGTCCTAATTTACCCATCCTCCCACCTTTCATTTTGGCTAACCGTTAGTATTTTTGATAAGTCTGTGACTGTCTTTTTCTGTGGAAATATGTTCATTGGTAGTAATCTTAGGAAAACATGTATAAATGATTTCATAGGATATTTGTCACACCCTTTTGACTTACTTAACCTTATATGACTATTTCTAGTCTCAACTGTAGTTCTGAAAACGGCATTGTTCATTTTTTTCCCGAGGCTACTCTTCCATTCTGTCCATATACCACTTCTTCTTTGTCCATTCACCTGTTTATGGACCATTTTTTGCTTCCATGTCTTGGGTATTTCAGTATTGTTGCAGTGCACATTTGCCTGCCTCTGTATTTCCGATTTTGGTGGTCGTAGGTTATAGGCCCAAAAGGTGCCCTGCCGCATCATATGGTAACTCAATTTTTACCTTTTCAAGCAGCTCCATTCAGTATGCGTTAGTGCTGTTACCACTTTACATCCCACCAGCAGCTAGAATGTACACACTTCTCTAAAACCCCTTCAGCATTTATAGTTTGTAGACTTTTTGCTGATGGTCATGACTGGTGTGAGCTGAAACCTTTTTGGAGGTTGGATACGCATGTGGCTAATATTTCCTTATGCTGAGCTTTAGGCATGTCCTTTTTTTCTTTTCCTTTTTTTTTAAAGAGTGAGTACAACTTCCCTCCTCTTATTGACTTCTTGGAAATTTCTCATGTGTTGAATGTTCTTGCCAATTCCCTACCCCAGGGCATATTTTGAGGGCTTGTGTCATTTACAGCCCTGCAGTCCTTGTGACTATATAAGCAATCATTGGCACTGGGTTTAAAGTGCTGTTGTGGGAAGCAGCCACAAGGCGGCAGCATTATTGCATTCTGAAGTCTTGTTACTAGGAGAACAGAGTCTTCCTGGAGGTAGTGTTCTGAGCTTGTAAATTAGAGTGCAATATGCTGGGACAAGCCCCCAGAAGTTTATGTCTCCTAACTTATGTTTTTTTTTTAAATTTAATTTCTATTTCTTATCGGAGTAAATTTGATTAGAG
Organism: Balaenoptera physalus; assembly: GCF_965194825.1. Taxonomy (NCBI): domain Eukaryota; kingdom Metazoa; phylum Chordata; class Mammalia; order Artiodactyla; family Balaenopteridae; genus Balaenoptera; species Balaenoptera physalus. Next base: position 98,602 of record NW_028125079.1, read on the forward strand.
TGTTTTGATTGTCTGGCTGTACAGAATCTGCTCAATGATTCATACATATGTCTGTTCATCTTCGGATCCTGTTACCATGTATGTGATCACAGAATATATAATTTGAAGGTATTGGTGATTATATAATTCATATCGTTTATATGTTATATGTTTATATACATTTAACTTACATTAGTATATGTATGTTAACCCCGTAGTCCTAACTTACCCATCCCCCCACCTTTCATTTTGGCTAACCATTAGTTTATTTGATAAGTCTGTGAGTGTCTTTTTCTGTGGAAATATGTTCATTGGTAGCAATCTTAAGAAAACTTGTATAAATGATATCATAGGATATTTGTCATACCCTTTTGACTTACTTAACCTTATATGATTTTTTCTAGGCTCAACTGTAGTCCTGAAAACAGCATTGTTCATTTTTCTCCCAAGGCTACTATTCCATTCTGTCCGTATACCACTTCTTCTTTGTCCATTCATCTGTTTATGGACCTTTTTTTTGCTTCCATATCTTGGCTATTTCAGTATTGTTGCAATGCATATTTGCCTGCCTCTGTCTTTCCAATTTTGGTGGTCTTAGGTTATAGGCCCAAAAGGTGCCCTGCCGCATCATTTGGTAGCTCAATTTTTACCTTTTCAAGCAGCTCGATTCAGTTTGCGTTAGTGCTGTTTCCACTTTACATCCCACCAGCAGCTAGAAGGTACACAGATCTCTAAAACCCCTTCAGCATTTATAGTTTGTAGACATTTTGCTGATGGTAATGACTGGTGTGAGCTGAAACCTTTTTGAATTTGAATTTGTATGTGGCTAATAATTCCTTATACTAAGCTTTAGGCATGTCCTTTTTTTTCTTTTCCTTTTTTTTTTTAAAGAGTGAGTACAACTTCCCTCCTCTTATTGACTTCTTGGAAATTTCTCATGTGTTGAATGTTCTTGCCAATTCCCTACCCCAGGGCATATTTTGAGGGCTTGTGTCATTTACAGCCCTGCAGTCCTTGTGACTATGTAAGCAATCATTGGCACTGGGTTTAAAGTGCTGTTGTGGGAAGCAGTCACAAGGCGGCAGCATTATTGCGTTCTCAAGTCTTGTTACTAGGAGAACAGAGTCTTCCTGGAGGTAGTGTTCTGAGCTTGTAAATTAGAGTGCAATATGCTGGGACAAGCCCCCAGAAGTTTATGTCTCCTAACTTATGTTTTTTTTTAAATTTAATTTCTATTTCTTATCGGAGTAAATTTGATTAGAGTGTTTTGATTGTCTGGCTGTACAGAATCTGCTCAATGATTCATACATATGTCTGTTCATCTTCGGATCCTGTTACCATGTATGTGATCACAGAATATATATTTTGAAGGTATTGGTGATTATATAATTCATATCGTTTATATGTTATATGTTTATATACATTTAACTTACATTAGTATATGTATGTTAACCCCATAGTCCTAACTTACCCATCCCCCCACCTTTCATTTTGGCTAACCATTAGTTTATTTGATAAGTCTGTGAGTGTCTTTTTCTGTGGAAATATGTTCATTGGTAGCAATCTTAAGAAAACTTGTATAAATGATATCATAGGATATTTGTCATACCCTTTTGACTTACTTAACCTTATATGATTTTTTCTAGGCTCAACTGTAGTCCTGAAAACAGCATTGTTCATTTTTCTCCCGAGGCTACTATTCCATTCTGTCCGTATACCACTTCTTCTTTGTCCATTCATCTGTTTATGGACCTTTTTTTTGCTTCCATATCTTGGCTATTTCAGTATTGTTGCAGTGCATATTTGCCTGCCTCTGTCTTTCCAATTTTGGTGGTCTTAGGTTATAGGCCCAAAAGGTGCCCTGCCGCATCATTTGGTAGCTCAATTTTTACCTTTTCAAGCAGCTCGATTCAGTTTGCGTTAGTACTGTTTCCACTTTACATCCCACCAGCAGCTAGAAGGTACACAGATCTCTAAAACCCCTTCAGCATTTATAGTTTGTAGACATTTTGCTGATGGTAATGACTGGTGTGAGCTGAAACCTTTTTGAATTTGAATTTGTATGTGGCTAATAATTCCTTATACTAAGCTTTAGGCATGTCCTTTTTTTTCTTTTCCTTTTTTTTTTTAAAGAGTGAGTACAACTCCCCTCCTCTTATTGACTTCTTGAAAAATTTCTCATGTGTTGGATTTTCGTGCCTATTCCCTACCCCAGGGCAATTTTTGAGGGACTGTGTCATTTACAGCCCTTCAGTCCTTGTGACTATATAAGCAACCATTGTCACTGGGATTAAAGCTGCTGTTTTGGGAGACAGCCACAAGGCGGCAGCATTATTACGTTCTCAAGTCTTGTTCCTAGGACAACAGAGTCTTCCTGGAGGTAGTGTTCCGAGCTTGTAAATTAGAGTGCAATGTGCTGGGACAAGCCCCCAGAAGTTTATGTCTCCTTACTTATGTTTGTTTTTTAAATTTAATTTGTATTTTTTATCGGAGTAAATTTGATTAGAGTGTTTTGATTGTCTGGCTGTACAGAATCTGTTCAATGATTCATACATATGTCTGTTCATCTTCGGATCCTGTTACCATGTATGTGATTACAGAATGTATATTTTGAAGGTATTGGTGATTATATAATTCATATCATTTATATGTTATATGTTTATATACATTTAACTTATATTAGTATATGTATGTTAACCCCATAGTCCTAATTTACCCATCCTCCCACCTTTCATTTTGGCTAACCATTAGTTTATTTGATAAGTCTGTGAGTGTCTTTTTCTGTGGAAATATGTTCATTGGTCGCAATCTTAGGAAAACTTGTATAAATGATATCATAGGATATTTGTAATACCCTTTTGTCTTACTTAACCTTATATGATTATTTCTAGTCTCAACTCTAGTCCTGAAAACGGCATTGTTCATTTTTTTCCCGAGGCTACTCTTCCATTCTGTCCATATACCACTTCTTCTTTGTCCATTCACCTGTTTATGGACCTTTTTTTTGCTTCCATGTCTTTGCTATTTCAGTATTGTTGCAGTGCACATTTGCCTGCCTCTGTCTTTCCGATTCTGGTGGTCTTAGGTTATAGGCCCAAAAGGTGCCCTGCCGCATCATATGGTAGTTCAATTTTTACGTTTTCAAGCAGCTCGATTCAGTTTGCTTTAGTGCTGTTACAACTTTATATCCCACCAGCAGCTAGAAGGTACACACTTCTCTAAAACCCCTTCAGCATTTATAGTTTGTAGACTTTTTGCTGATGGTCATGACTGGTGTGAGCTGAAACCTTTTTGGAGGTTGGATACGCATATGGCTAATAATTCCTTATGCTGAGCTTTAGGCATGTCCTATTTTTTCTTTTCCTTTTTTTTAAAAAGAGTGAGTACAACTTCCCTCCTCTTATTGATTTCTTGAAAAGTTTCTTATGTGTTGAATTTTCTTGCCTATTCCCTGCCCCAGGGCATTTTTTGAGTGCCTGTGTCATTTACAACCGTACAGTCCTTGTGACTATATAAGCAACCATTGGCACTGGGTTTAAAGGTGCTGTTTTTGGAGACAGCCACAAGGCGGCAGCATTATTACGTTCTCAAGTCTTGTTACTAGGACAACAGAGTCTTCCTGGAGGTAGTGTTCCGAGCTTTTAAATTAGAGTGCAATGTGCTGGGACAAGCCCCCAGAAGTTTATGTCTCCTTACTTATGTTTGTTTTTTAAATTTAATTTGTATTTTTTATCGGAGTAAATTTGATTAGAGTGTTTTGACTGTCTGGCTGTACAGAATCTGTTCAATGATTCATACATATGTCTGTTCATCTTCGGATCCTGTTACCATGTATGTGATTACAGAATGTATATTTTGAAGGTATTGGTGATTATATAATTCATATCATTTATATGTTATATGTTTATATACATTTAACTTATATTAGTATATGTATGTTAACCCCATAGTCCTAATTTACCCATCCCCCCACCTTTCATTTTGGCTAACCATTAGTTTATTTGATAAGTCTGTGAGTGTCTTTTTCTGTGGAAATATGTTCATTGGTAGCAATCTTAGGATAACATGTATAAATGATATCATAGGATATTTGTCATACCCTTTTGACTTACTTAACCTTATATGATTATTTCTAGGCTCAACTCTAGTCCTGAAAACGGCATTGTTCATTGTTTTCCAGAGGCTACTATTCCATTTGGTATGTATACCATTTCGTCTTTGTCCATTCATCTGTTTATGGACCTTTTTTTGCTTCCATGTCTTGGCTATTTCAGTATTGTTGCAGTGCACATTTGCCTGCCTCTGTCTTTCCGATTCTGGTGGTCTTAGGTTATAGGCCCAAAAGGTGCCCTGCTGCATCGTATGGTAACTCAATTTTTACCTTTTCAAGCAGCTCCATTCAGTTTCATTAGTGGTATTACTTCTTTACATCCCACCAGCAGCTAGAAGGTACACATTCCTCTAAAACCCCTTCAGCATTTATAGTTTGTAGACTTTTTGATGATGGTCATGACTGGTGTTACCTGAAACCTTTTTGAATTTGAATTTGCATGTGGCTAATAATTCCTTATACTGAGCTTTAGGCATGTCATTTTTTTCTTTTCCTTTTGTTTTAAAGAGTGAGTACAACTTCCCTCCTCTTATTGACTTCTTGAAAAGTTTCTCATGTGTTGAATTTTTTTGCCTATTCCCTACCCCAGGGCATTTTTTGAAGGCAGGTGTCATTTAGAGCCCTTCAGTCCTTGTGACTATTAAGCAACCTTTGGCACTGGGTTTAAAGCTGCTGTTGTGGGAAACAGCCACAAGGCGGCAGCATTATTACGTTCTCAACTCTTGTTACTAGGGCAACAGAGTCTTCCTGGAGGTAGTTTTCCAAGGTTGTAAATTAGAGTGGAATGTGCTGGGACAAGCCCCCAGAAGTTTATGTCTCCTAACTTATGTTTGCTTTTTAAATTTAATTTCTATTTCTTATCGGAGTAAATTTGATTAGAGTGTTTTGATTGGCTGTACAGAATCTGCTCAATGATTCATACATATATCTGTTCATCTTCGGAACCTGTTATTATGTATGTGATTACAGAATGTATATTTTAAAGGTTTGGTGATTATATAATTTATATAGTTCATATGTTATATGTTTATATACATTTAACATACATTAGTATATGTTGGTTAACCCCATAGTCCTAATTTACCCATCCTCCCACCTTTCATTTTGGCTAACCGTTAGTATTTTTGATAAGTCTGTGACTGTCTTTTTCTGTGGAAATATGTTCATTGGTAGTAATCTTAGGAAAACATGTATAAATGATTTCATAGGATATTTGTCACACCCTTTTGACTTACTTAACCTTATATGACTATTTCTAGTCTCAACTGTAGTTCTGAAAACGACATTGTTCATTTTTTTCCCGAGGCTACTCTTCCATTCTGTCCATATACCACTTCTTCTTTGTCCATTCACCTGTTTATGGACCATTTTTTGCTTCCATGTCTTGGGTATTTCAGTATTGTTGCAGTGCACATTTGCCTGCCTCTGTATTTCCGATTTTGGTGGTCTTAGGTTATAGGCCCAAAAGGTGCCCTGCCGCATCATATGGTAACTCAATTTTTACCTTTTCAAGCAGCTCCATTCAGTATGCGTTAGTGCTGTTACCACTTTACATCCCACCAGCAGCTAGAATGTACACAATTCTCTAAAACCCCTTCAGCATTTATAGTTTGTAGACTTTTTGCTGATGGTCATGACTGGTGTCACCTGAAACCTTTTTGAATTTGAATTTGCATGTGGCTAATAATTCCTTATACTGAGCTTTAGGCATGTCCTTTTTTTTCTTTTCCTTTTTTTTTAAAGAGTGAGTACAACTTCCCTCCTCTTATTGACTTCTTGAAAAGTCACTCATGTGTTGAATTTTTTTGCCTATTCCCTACTCCAGGGCATTCTTTGAGGGCCGGTGTCATTTAGAGCCCTGCAGTCCTTGTGACTATTAAGCAACCTTTGGCACTGGGTTTAAAGCTGCTGTTGTGGGAAACAGCCACAAGGTGGCAGCATTATTACGTTCTCAACTCTTGTTACTAGGGCAACAGAGTCTTCCTGGAGGTAGTTTTCCAAGGTTGTAAATTAGAGTGGAATGTGCTGGGACAAGCCCCCAGAAGTTTATGTCTCCTTACTTATGTTTGTTTTTTAAATTTAATTTGTATTTTTTATCGGAGTAAATTTGATTAGAGTGTTTTGATTGTCTCGCTGTACAGAATCTGTTCAATGATTCATACATATGTCTGTTCATCTTCGGATCCTGTTACCATGTATGTGATCACAGAATATATATTTTGAAGGTATTGGTGATTATATAATTCATATCGTTTATATGTTATATGTTTATATACATTTAACTTACATTAGTATATGTATGTTAACCCCATAGTCCTAAATTACCCATCCCCCCACCTTTCATTTTGGCTAACCATTAGTTTATTTGATAAGTCTGTGAGTGTCTTTTTCTGTGGAAATATGTTCATTGGTAGCAATCTTAAGAAAACTTGTATAAATGATATCATAGGATATTTGTCATACCCTTTTGACTTACTTAACCTTATATGATTTTTTCTAGGCTCAACTGTAGTCCTGAAAACAGCATTGTTCATTTTTCTCCCGAGGCTACTATTCCATTCTGTCCGTATACCACTTCTTCTTTGTCCATTCATCTGTTTATGGACCTTTTTTTTGCTTCCATATCTTGGCTATTTCAGTATTGTTGCAGTGCATATTTGCCTGCCTCTGTCTTTCCAATTTTGGTGGTCTTAGGTTATAGGCCCAAAAGGTGCCCTGCCCCATCATTTGGTAGCTCAATTTTTACCTTTTCAAGCAGCTCGATTCAGTTTGCGTTAGTGCTGTTTCCACTTTACATCCCACCAGCAGATAGAAGGTACACAGATCTCTAAAACCCCTTCAGCATTTATAGTTTGTAGACATTTTGCTGATGGTAATGATTGGTGTGAGCTGAAACCTTTTTGAATTTGAATTTGTATGTGGCTCATAATTCCTTATACTAAGCTTTAGGCATGTCCTTTTTTTTCTTTTCCTTTTTTCTTTAAAGAGTGAGTACAACTTCCCTCCTTTTATTGACTTCTTGGAAATTTCTCATGTGTTGAATGTTCTTGCCAATTCCCTACCCCAGGGCATATTTTGAGGGCTTGTGTCATTTACAGACCTGCAGTCCTTGTGACTATATAAGCAATCATTGGCACTGGGTTTAAAGTGCTGTTGTGGGAAGCAGCCACAAGGCGGCAGCATTATTGCGTTCTCAAGTCTTGTTACTAGGAGAACAGAGTCTTCCTGGGGGTAGTGTTCTGAGCTTGTAAATTAGAGTGCAATATGCTGGGACAAGCCCCCAGAAGTTTATGTCTCCTAACTTATGTTTTTTTTTTAAATTTAATTTCTATTTCTTATCGGAGTAAATTTGATTAGAGTGTTTTGATTGTCTGGCTGTACAGAATCTGCTCAATGATTCATACATATGTCTGTTCATCCTCGGATCCTGTTACCATGTATGTGATCACAGAATATATATTTTGAAGGTATTGGTGATTATATTATTTATATAGTTTATATGTTATATGTTTATATACATTTAACTTACATTAGTATATGTATGTTAACCCCATAGTCCTAATTTACCCATCCTCCCACCTTTCATTTTGGCTAACCATTAGTTTATATGATAAGTCTGTGAGTGTCTTTTTCTGTGGAAATATGTTCATTGGTAGCAATCTTAGGATAACATGTATAAATGATATCATAGGATATTTGTCATACCCTTTTGACTTACTTAACCTTATATGATTATTTCTAGGCTCAACTCTAGTCCTGAAAACGGCATTGTTCATTTTTTTCCAGAGGCTTCTATTCCATTTGGTACGTGTACCATTTCGTCTTTGTCCATTCATCTGTTTATGGACCTTTTTTTGCTTCCATGTCTTGGCTATTTCAATATTGTTGCAGTGCACATTTCCCTGCCTCTGTCTTTCCGAATCCAGTTGTCTTAGGTTATAGGCCCAAAATGTGCCCTGCCGCATCATATGGTAGCGCAATGTTTACCTTTTCAAGCAGCTCGATTCAGTTTGCGTTACTGCTGTTACCACTTTACATCCCACCAGCAGCTAGAAGGTACACAGTTCTCTAAAACCCCTTCAGCATTTATAGTTTGTAGACTTTTCGCTGATGGTCATGACTGGTGTGAGCTGAAACCTTTTTGGAGGTTGGATACGCATGTGGCTAATAATTCCTTATGCTGAGCTTTAGGCATGTCCTTTTTTTCTTTTCCTTTTTTTTTAAAGAGTGACTACAACTTCCCTCCTCTTATTGACTTCTTGAAAATTTCTCATGTGTTGAATTTTCTTGCCAATTCCATACCCCAGGGCATTTTTTGAGGGCCTGTGTCTTTTACAGCCCTGCAGTCCTTGTGACTATATAAGCAACCATTGGCACTGGGTTTAAAGCTACTGTTGTGGGAAGCAGCCACAAGGCGGCAGCATTATTACGTTCTCAAGTCTTGTTACTAGGACAACACAGTCTTCCTGGAGGTAGTGTTCCGAGCTTGTAAATTAGAGTGCAATGTGCTGGGACAAGCCCCCAGAAGTTTATGTCTCCTAACTCATGTTTGTTTTTTAAATTTAATTTCTATTTCTTATCGGAGTAAATTTGATTAGAGTGTTGTGGTTTTCTGGCTGTACAGAATCTGCTCAATGATTCATACATATGTCTGTTCATCTTCGAACCTGTTAGCATGTATGTGATTACAGAATGTATATTTAAAAGGTATTGGTGATTATATAATTTATATATTTCATATGTTATATGTTTATATACATTTAACATACATTAGTATATGTATTTTAACCCCATAGTCCTAATTTACCCATCCTCCCACCTTTCATTTTGGCTAGCCATTAGTTTATTTGATAAGTCTGTGAGTGTCTTTTTCTGTTGAAATATGTTCATTGGTAGCAATCTTAGGATAACATGTATAAATGATGTCATAGGATATTTGTCATACCCTTTTGACTTACTTAACCTTATATGATTATTTCTAGGCTCAACTGTAGTCCTGAAAGCGGCATTGTTCATTTTTTTCCCGAGGCTACTATTCCATTTGGTACGTATCCCACTTCTTCTTTGTCCATTCATCTGTTTATGGACCTTTTTTTTTGCTTCCATGTCTTGGCTATTTCAGTATTGTTGCAGTGCACATTTGCCTGCCTCTGTCTTTCCGATTCTGGTGGTCTTAGGTTATAGGCCCAAAAGGTGCCCTGCCGCATCGTGTGGTAACTCAATTTTTACCTTTTCAAGCAGCTCCATTCAGTTTGCATTAGTGGTATTACTTCTTTACATCCCACCAGCAGCTAGAAGGTACACATTCCTCTAAAACCCCTTCAGTATTTATAGTTTGTAGACTTTTTGATGATGGTCATGACTGGTGTTACCTGAAACCTTTTTGAATTTGAATTTGCATGTGGCTAATAATTCCTTATACTCAGCTTTAGGCATGTCATTTTTTTCTTTTCCTTTTGTTTTAAAGAGTGAGTACAACTTCCCTCCTCTTATTGACTTCTTGAAAAGTTTCTCATGTGTTGAATTTTTTTGCCTATTCCCTACCCCAGGGCATTTTTTGAAGGCAGGTGTCATTTAGAGCCCTTCAGTCCTTGTGACTATTAAGCAACCTTTGGCACTGGGTTTAAAGCTGCTGTTGTGGGAAACAGCCACAAGGCGGCAGCATTATTACGTTCTCACCTCTTCTTACTAGGGCAACAGAGTCTTCCTGGAGGTAGTTTTCCAAGGTTGAAAATTAGAGTGGAATGTGCTGGGACAAGCCCCCAGAAGTTTATGTCTCCTAACTTATGTTTGCTTTTTAAATTTAATTTCTATTTCTTATCGGAGTAAATTTGATTAGAGTGTTTTGATTGGCTGTACAGAATCTGCTCAATGATTCATACATATATCTGTTCATCTTCGGAACCTGTTATTATGTATGTGATTACAGAATGTATATTTTAAAGGTTTGGTGATTATATAATTTATATAGTTCATATGTTATATGTTTATATACATTTAACATACATTAGTATATGTATGTTAACCCCATAGTCCTAATTTACCCATCCTCCCACCTTTCATTTTGGCTAACCGTTAGTATTTTTGATAAGTCTGTGACTGTCTTTTTCTGTGGAAATATGTTCATTGGTAGCAATCTTAGGATAACATGTATAAATGATGTCATAGGATATTTGTCATACCCTTTTGACTTACTTAACCTTCTATGATTATTTCTAGGCTCAACTGTAGTCCTGAAAACGGCATTGTTCATTTTTTTCCCGAGGCTACTATTCCATTTGGTACGTATCCCACTTCGTCTTTGTCCATTCATCTGTTTATGGACCTTTTTTTTTCTTCCATGTCTTTGCTATTTCAGTATTGTTGCAGTGCACATTTGCCTGCCTCTGTCTTTCCGATTCTGGTGGTCTTAGGTTATAGGCCCAAAAGGTGCCCTGCCGCATCATATGGTAGCTCAATTTTTACGTTTTCAAGCAGCTCGATTCAGTTTGCATTAGTGCTGTTACGACTTTATATCCCACCAGCAGCTAGAAGGTACACACTTCTCTAAAACCCCTTCAGCATTTATAGTTTGTAGACTTTTTGCTGATGGTCATGACTGGTGTGAGCTGAAACCTTTTTGGAGGTTGGATACGCATGTGGCTAATAATTCCTTATGCTGAGCTTTAGGCATGTCCTATTTTTTCTTTTCCTTTTTTTTAAAAAGAGTGAGTACAACTTCCCTCCTCTTATTGATTTCTTGAAAAGTTTCTTATGTGTTGAATTTTCTTGCCTATTCCCTACCCCAGGGCAATTTTTGAGGGCCTGTGTCATTTACAGCCCTGCAGTCCTTGTGATTATATAAGCAACCATTGTCATTGGGTTTAAAGCTGCTGTTTTTGGAGACAGCCACAAGGCGGCAGCATTAGTACGTTCTCAACTCTTGTTACTAGGACAACAGAGTCTTCCTGGAGGTAGTGTTCCGAGCTTTTAAATTAGAGTGCAATGTGCAGGGACAAGCCCCCAGAAGTTTATGTCTCCTTACTTATGTTTGTTTTTTAAATTTAATTTGTATTTTTTATCGGAGTAAATTTGATTAGAGTGTTTTGATTGTCTCGCTGTACAGAATCTGTTCAATGATTCATACATATGTCTGTTCATCTTCGGATCCTGTTACCATGTATGTGATCACAGAATATATATTTTGAAGGTATTGGTGATTATATAATTCATATCGTTTATATGTTATATGTTTATATACATTTAACTTACATTAGTATATGTATGTTAACCCCATAGTCCTAAATTACCCATCCCCCCACCTTTCATTTTGGCTAACCATTAGTTTATTTGATAAGTCTGTGAGTGTCTTTTTCTGTGGAAATATGTTCATTGGTAGCAATCTTAAGAAAACTTGTATAAATGATATCATAGGATATTTGTCATACCCTTTTGACTTACTTAACCTTATATGATTTTTTCTAGGCTCAACTGTAGTCCTGAAAACAGCATTGTTCATTTTTCTCCCGAGGCTACTATTCCATTCTGTCCGTATACCACTTCTTCTTTGTCCATTCATCTGTTTATGGACCTTTTTTTTGCTTCCATATCTTGGCTATTTCAGTATTGTTGCAGTGCATATTTGCCTGCCTCTGTCTTTCCAATTTTGGTGGTCTTAGGTTATAGGCCCAAAAGGTGCCCTGCCCCATCATTTGGTAGCTCAATTTTTACCTTTTCAAGCAGCTCGATTCAGTTTGCGTTAGTGCTGTTTCCACTTTACATCCCACCAGCAGCTAGAAGGTACACAGATCTCTAAAACCCCTTCAGCATTTATAGTTTGTAGACATTTTGCTGATGGTAATGATTGGTGTGAGCTGAAACCTTTTTGAATTTGAATTTGTATGTGGCTCATAATTCCTTATACTAAGCTTTAGGCATGTCCTTTTTTTTCTTTTCCTTTTTTCTTTAAAGAGTGAGTACAACTTCCCTCCTTTTATTGACTTCTTGGAAATTTCTCATGTGTTGAATGTTCTTGCCAATTCCCTACCCCAGGGCATATTTTGAGGGCTTGTGTCATTTACAGACCTGCAGTCCTTGTGACTATATAAGCAATCATTGGCACTGGGTTTAAAGTGCTGTTGTGGGAAGCAGCCACAAGGCGGCAGCATTATTGCGTTCTCAAGTCTTGTTACTAGGAGAACAGAGTCTTCCTGGGGGTAGTGTTCTGAGCTTGTAAATTAGAGTGCAATGTGCTGGGACAAGCCCCCAGAAGTTTATGTCTCCTAACTTATGTTTTTTTTTTAAATTTAATTTCTATTTCTTATCGGAGTAAATTTGATTAGAGTGTTTTGATTGTCTGGCTGTACAGAATCTGCTCAATGATTCATACATATGTCTGTTCATCTTCGGATCCTGTTACCATGTATGTGATCACAGAATATATATTTTGAAGGTATTGGTGATTATATAATTCATATCGTTTATATGTTATATGTTTATATACATTTAACTTACATTAGTATATGTATGTTAACCCCATAGTCCTAACTTACCCATCCCCCCACCTTTCATTTTGGCTAAACATTAGTTTATTTGATAAGTCTGTGAGTGTCTTTTTCTGTGGAAATATGTTCATTGGTAGCAATCTTAAGAAAACTTGTATAAATGATATCATAGGATATTTGTCATACCCTTTTGACTTACTTAACCTTATATGATTTTTTCTAGGCTCAACTGTAGTCCTGAAAACAGCATTGTTCATTTTTCTCCCGAGGCTACTATTCCATTCTGTCCGTATACCACTTCTTCTTTGTCCATTCATCTGTTTATGGACCTTTTTTTTGCTTCCATATCTTGGCTATTTCAGTATTGTTGCAGTGCACATTTGCCTGCCTCTGTCTTTCCGATTCTGGTGGTCTTAGGGTATAGGCCCAAAAGGTGCCCTGCCGCATCATATGGTAGCTCAATTTTTACGTTTTCAAGCAGCTCGATTCAGTTTGCATTAGTGATGTTACGACTTTATATCCCACCAGCAGCTAGAAGGTACACACTTCTCTAAAACCCCTTCAGCATTTATAGTTTGTAGACTTTTTGCTGATGGTCATGACTGGTGTGAGCTGAAACCTTTTTGGAGGTTGGATACGCATGTGGCTAATAATTCCTTATGCTGAGCTTTAGGCATGTCCTATTTTTTCTTTTCCTTTTTTTTAAAAAGAGTGAGTACAACTTCCCTCCTCTTATTGATTTCTTGAAAAGTTTCTTATGTGTTGAATTTTCTTGCCTATTCCCTACCCCAGGGCAATTTTTGAGGGCCTGTGTCATTTACAGCCCTGCAGTCCTTGTGACTATATAAGCAACCATTGTCATTGGGTTTAAAGCTGCTGTTTTTGGAGACAGCCACAAGGCGGCAGCATTAGTACGTTCTCAACTCTTGTTACTAGGACAACAGAGTCTTCCTGGAGGTAGTGTTCCGAGCTTTTAAATTAGAGTGCAATGTGCAGGGACAAGCCCCCAGAAGTTTATGTCTCCTTACTTATGTTTGTTTTTTAAATTTAATTTGTATTTTTTATCGGAGTAAATTTGATTAGAGTGTTTTGATTGTCTGGCTGTACAGAATCTGTTCAATGATTCATACATATGTCTGTTCATCTTCGGATCCTGTTACCATGTATGTGATCACAGAATATATATTTTGAAGGTATTGGTGATTATATAATTCATATCGTTTATATGTTATATGTTTATATACATTTAACTTACATTAGTATATGTATGTTAACCCCATAGTCCTAAATTACCCATCCCCCCACCTTTCATTTTGGCTAACCATTAGTTTATTTGATAAGTCTGTGAGTGTCTTTTTCTGTGGAAATATGTTCATTGGTAGCAATCTTAAGAAAACTTGTATAAATGATATCATAGGATATTTGTCATACCCTTTTGACTTACTTAACCTTATATGATTTTTTCTAGGCTCAACTGTAGTCCTGAAAACAGCATTGTTCATTTTTCTCCCGAGGCTACTATTCCATTCTGTCCGTATACCACATCTTCTTTGTCCATTCATCTGTTTATGGACCTTTTTTTTGCTTCCATATCTTGGCTATTTCAGTATTGTTGCAGTGCATATTTGCCTGCCTCTGTCTTTCCAATTTTGGTGGTCTTAGGTTATAGGCCCAAAAGGTGCCCTGCCCCATCATTTGGTAGCTCAATTTTTACCTTTTCAAGCAGCTCGATTCAGTTTGCGTTAGTGCTGTTTCCACTTTACATCCCACCAGCAGCTAGAAGGTACACAGATCTCTAAAACCCCTTCAGCATTTATAGTTTGTAGACATTTTGCTGATGGTAATGACTGGTGTGAGCTGAAACCTTTTTGAATTTGAATTTGTATGTGGCTCATAATTCCTTATACTAAGCTTTAGGCAGGTCCTTTTTTTTCTTTTCCTTTTTTTTTTAAAGAGTGAGTACAACTTCCCTCCTCTTATTGACTTCTTGGAAATTTCTCATGTGTTGAATGTTCTTGCCAATTCCCTACCCCAGGGCATATTTTGAGGGCTTGTGTCATTTACAGCCCTGCAGTCCTTGTGACTATATAAGCAATCATTGGCACTGGGTTTAAAGTGCTGTTGTGGGAAGCAGCCACAAGGCGGCAGCATTATTGCGTTCTCAAGTCTTGTTACTAGGAGAACAGAGTCTTCCTGGGGGTAGTGTTCTGAGCTTGTAAATTAGAGTGCAATATGCTGGGACAAGCCCCCAGAAGTTTATGTCTCCTAACTTATGTTTTTTTTTTAAATTTAATTTCTATTTCTTATCGGAGTAAATTTGATTAGAGTGTTTTGATTGTCTGGCTGTACAGAATCTGCTCAATGATTCATACATATGTCTGTTCATCTTCGGATCCTGTTACCATGTATGTGATCACAGAATATATATTTTGAAGGTATTGGTGATTATATAATTCATATCGTTTATATGTTATATGTTTATATACATTTAACTTACATTAGTATATGTATGTTAACCCCATAGTCCTAACTTACCCATCCCCCCACCTTTCATTTTGGCTAACCATTAGTTTATTTGATAAGTCTGTGAGTGTCTTTTTCTGTGGAAATATGTTCATTGGTAGCAATCTTAAGAAAACTTGTATAAATGATATCATAGGATATTTGTCATACCCTTTTGACTTACTTAACCTTATATGATTTTTTCTAGGCTCAACTGTAGTCCTGAAAACAGCATTGTTCATTTTTCTCCCGAGGCTACTATTCCATTCTGTCCGTATACCACTTCTTCTTTGTCCATTCATCTGTTTATGGACCTTTTTTTTGCTTCCATATCTTGGCTATTTCAGTATTGTTGCAGTGCACATTTGCCTGCCTCTGTCTTTCCGATTCTGGTGGTCTTAGGGTATAGGCCCAAAAGGTGCCCTGCCGCATCATATGGTAGCTCAATTTTTACGTTTTCAAGCAGCTCGATTCAGTTTGCATTAGTGATGTTACGACTTTATATCCCACCAGCAGCTAGAAGGTACACACTTCTCTAAAACCCCTTCAGCATTTATAGTTTGTAGACTTTTTGCTGATGGTCATGACTGGTGTGAGCTGAAACCTTTTTGGAGGTTGGATACGCATGTGGCTAATAATTCCTTATGCTGAGCTTTAGGCATGTCCTATTTTTTCTTTTCCTTTTTTTTAAAAAGAGTGAGTACAACTTCCCTCCTCTTATTGATTTCTTGAAAAGTTTCTTATGTGTTGAATTTTCTTGCCTATTCCCTACCCCAGGGCAATTTTTGAGGGCCTGTGTCATTTACAGCCCTGCAGTCCTTGTGACTATATAAGCAACCATTGTCACTGGGTTTAAAGCTGCTGTTTTTGGAGACAGCCACAAGGCGGCAGCATTAGTACGTTCTCAACTCTTGTTACTAGGACAACAGAGTCTTCCTGGAGGTAGTGTTCCGAGCTTTTAAATTAGAGTGCAATGTGCAGGGACAAGCCCCCAGAAGTTTATGTCTCCTTACTTATGTTTGTTTTTTAAATTTAATTTGTATTTTTTATCGGAGTAAATTTGATTAGAGTGTTTTGATTGTCTGGCTGTACAGAATCTGTTCAATGATTCATACATATGTCTGTTCATCTTCGGATCCTGTTACCATGTATGTGATCACAGAATATATATTTTGAAGGTATTGGTGATTATATAATTCATATCGTTTATATGTTATATGTTTATATACATTTAACTTACATTAGTATATGTATGTTAACCCCATAGTCCTAAATTACCCATCCCCCCACCTTTCATTTTGGCTAACCATTAGTTTATTTGATAAGTCTGTGAGTGTCTTTTTCTGTGGAAATATGTTCATTGGTAGCAATCTTAAGAAAACTTGTATAAATGATATCATAGGATATTTGTCATACCCTTTTGACTTACTTAACCTTATATGATTTTTTCTAGGCTCAACTGTAGTCCTGAAAACAGCATTGTTCATTTTTCTCCCGAGGCTACTATTCCATTCTGTCCGTATACCACTTCTTCTTTGTCCATTCATCTGTTTATGGACCTTTTTTTTGCTTCCATATCTTGGCTATTTCAGTATTGTTGCAGTGCATATTTGCCTGCCTCTGTCTTTCCAATTTTGGTGGTCTTAGGTTATAGGCCCAAAAGGTGCCCTGCCCCATCATTTGGTAGCTCAATTTTTACCTTTTCAAGCAGCTCGATTCAGTTTGCGTTAGTGCTGTTTCCACTTTACATCCCACCAGCAGCTAGAAGGTACACAGATCTCTAAAACCCCTTCAGCATTTATAGTTTGTAGACATTTTGCTGATGGTAATGACTGGTGTGAGCTGAAACCTTTTTGAATTTGAATTTGTATGTGGCTCATAATTCCTTATACTAAGCTTTAGGCATGTCCTTTTTTTTCTTTTCCTTTTTTTTTTAAAGAGTGAGTACAACTTCCCTCCTCTTATTGACTTCTTGGAAATTTCTCATGTGTTGAATGTTCTTGCCAATTCCCTACCCCAGGGCATATTTTGAGGGCTTGTGTCATTTACAGCCCTGCAGTCCTTGTGACTATATAAGCAATCATTGGCACTGGGTTTAAAGTGCTGTTGTGGGAAGCAGCCACAAGGCGGCAGCATTATTGCGTTCTCAAGTCTTGTTACTAGGAGAACAGAGTCTTCCTGGAGGTAGTGTTCCGAGCTTTTAAATTAGAGTGCAATGTGCTGGGACAAGCCCCCAGAAGTTTATGTCTCCTAACTTATGTTTGTTTTTTAAATTTAATTTCTATTTCTTATCGGAGTAAATTTGATTAGAGTGTTTTGATTGTCTGGCTGTACAGAATCTGCTCAATGATTCATACATATGTCTGTTCATCTTCGGATCCTGTTACCATGTATGTGATCACAGAATATATATTTTGAAGGTATTGGTGATTATATAATTCATATCGTTTATATGTTATATGTTTATATACATTTAACTTACATTAGTATATGTATGTTAACCCCATAGTCCTAACTTACCCATCCCCCCACCTTTCATTTTGGCTAACCATTAGTTTATTTGATAAGTCTGTGAGTGTCTTTTTCTGTGGAAATATGTTCATTGGTAGCAATCTTAAGAAAACTTGTATAAATGATATCATAGGATATTTGTCATACCCTTTTGACTTACTTAACCTTATATGATTTTTTCTAGGCTCAACTGTAGTCCTGAAAACAGCATTGTTCATTTTTCTCCCGAGGCTACTCTTCCATTCTGTCCGTATACCACTTCTTCTTTGTCCATTCATCTGTTTATGGACCTTTTTTTTGCTTCCATATCTTGGCTATTTCAGTATTGTTGCAGTGCACATTTGCCTGCCTCTGTCTTTCCGATTCTGGTGGTCTTAGGTTATAGGCCCAAAAGGTGCCCTGCCGCATCATATGGTAGCTCAATTTTTACGTTTTCAAGCAGCTCGATTCAGTTTGCATTAGTGCTGTTACGACTTTATATCCCACCAGCAGCTAGAAGGTACACACTTCTCTAAAACCCCTTCAGCATTTATAGTTTGTAGACTTTTTGCTGATGGTCATGACTGGTGTGAGCTGAAACCTTTTTGGAGGTTGGATACGCATGTGGCTAATAATTCCTTATGCTGAGCTTTAGGCATGTCCTTTTTTTCTTTTCCTTTTTTTTTAAAGAGTGAGTACAACTTCCGTACTCTTATTGACTTCTTGAAAATTTCTCATGTGTTGAATTTTCTTGCCAATTCCCTACCCCAGGGCATTTTTTGAGGGCCTGTGTCTTTTACAGCCCTGCAGTCCTTGTGACTATATAAGCAACCATTGGCACTGGGTTTAAAGCTACTGTTGTGGGAAGCAGCCACAAGGCGGCAGCATTATTACGTTCTCAAGTCTTGTTACTAGGACAACACAGTCTTCCTGGAGGTAGTGTTCCGAGCTTGTAAATTAGAGTACAATGTGCTGGGACAAGCCCCCAAAAGTTTATGTCTCCTAACTTATGTTTGTTTTTTAAATTTAATTTCTATTTCTTATCGGAGTAAATTTGATTAGAGTGTTTTGATTGTCTGGCTGTACAGAATCTGCTCAATGATTCATACATATGTCTGTTCATCTTCGGATCCTGTTACCATGTATGTGATTACAGAATGTATATTTTGAAGGTATTGGTGAATATATAATTCATATCATTTATATGTTATATGTTTATATACATTTAACATACATTAGTATATGTATGTTAACCCCATAGTCCTAATTTACCCATCCTCCCACCTTTCATTTTGGCTAACCATTAGTTTATATGATAAGTCTGTGAGTGTCTTTTTCTGTGGAAATATGTTCATTGGTAGCAATCTTAGGATAACATGTATAAATGATATCATAGGATATTTGTCATACCCTTTTGACTTACTTAACCTTATATGATTATTTCTAGGCTCAACTCTAGTCCTGAAAACAGCATTGTTCATTTTTTTCCAGAGGCTACTATTCCATTTGGTACGTATACCATTTCGTCTTTGTCCATGCATCTGTTTATGGACCTTTTTTTGCTTCCATGTCTTGGCTATTTCAGTATTGTTGCAGTGCACATTTGCCTGCCTCTGTCTTTCCGATTCTGGTGGTCTTAGGTTATAGGCCCAAAAGGTGCCCTGCCGCATCGTATGGTAACTCAATTTTTACCTTTTCAAGCAGCTCCATTCAGTTTGCATTAGTGGTATTACTTCTTTACATCCCACCAGCAGCTAGAAGGTACACATTCCTCTAAAACCCCTTCAGCATTTATAGTTTGTAGACTTTTTGATGATGGTCATGACTGGTGTTACCTGAAACCTTTTTGAATTTGAATTTGCATGTGGCTAATAATTCCTTATACTGAGCTTTAGGCATGTCATTTTTTTCTTTCCCTTTTGTTTTAAAGAGTGAGTACAACTTCCCTCCTCTTATTGACTTCTTGAAAAGTTTCTCATGTGTTGAATTTTTTTGCCTATTCCCTACCCCAGGGCATTTTTTGAAGGCAGGTGTCATTTAGAGCCCTTCAGTCCTTGTGACTATTAAGCCACCTTTGGCACTGGGTTTAAAGCTGCTGTTGTGGGAAACAGCCACAAGGCGGCAGCATTATTACGTTCTCAACTCTTGTTACTAGGGCAACAGAGTCTTCCTGGAGGTAGTTTTCCAAGGTTGTAAATTAGAGTGGAATGTGCTGGGACAAGCCCCCAGAAGTTTATGTCTCCTAACTTATGTTTGCTTTTTAAATTTAATTTCTATTTCTTATCGGAGTAAATTTGATTAGAGTGTTTTGATTGTCTGGCTGTACAGAATCTGCTCAATGATTCATACATATATCTGTTCATCTTCGGAACCTGTTATCATGTATGTGATTACAGAATGTATATTTTAAAGGTTTGGTGATTATATATTTTATATAGTTCATATGTTATATGTTTATATACATTTAACATACATTAGTATATGTATGTTAACCCCATAGTCCTAATTTACCCATCCTCCCACCTTTCATTTTGGCTAACCATTAGTTTATTTGATAAGTCTGTGAGTGTCTTTTTTTGTGGAAATATGTTCATTGGTAGCAATCTTAGGATAACATGTATAAATGATATCATAGGATATTTGTCATACCCTTTTGACTAACTTACCCTTATATGATTATTTCTAGGCTCAACTGTAGTCATGAAAACGGCATTGTTCATTTTTTTCCCGAGGCTACTATTCCATTTGGTACGTATACCACTTCGTCTTTGTCCATTCATTTGTTTATGGAGCTTTTTTTTGCTTCTATGTCTTGGCTATTTCAATATTGTTGCAGTGCATATTTGCCTGCATCTGTCTTTCCGATTTTGGTGGTCTTATATTATAGGCCCAAAAGGTGCCCTGCCGCATCATACGGTAACTCAATTTTTACCTTTTCAAGTAGCTGCATTCAGTTTTCGTTAGTGCTCTTACCAGTTTACATCCCACCGGAACCTTGAAGGTACACAGTTCTCTAAAACCCGTTCAGCATTTATAGTTTGTAGATTTTTTGCTGATGGTCATGACTGGTGTGAGCTGAAACCTTATTGAATTTGAATTTGCATGTGCCTAATAATTTCCTTTACTGAGCTTTAGGCATGCCGTTTTTTTTCTTTTCCTTTCTTTTTTAGAGAGTGAGTACAACCTCCCTCCTCTTATTGACTTCTTGAAAAATTTCTCATGTGTTGAATTTTCTTGCCTATTCCCTACCCCAAGGCATTTTTTGAGGGCCTGTATCATTTACAGCCCTGCAGTCCTTGTGACAATATAAGCAACCATTTGCACTGGGTTTAAAGCTGCTGTTGTGGGAAATAGCCACAAGGCAGCAGCATTATTAGGTTCTCAACTCTTGTTAATAGGGAAGCAGAGTCTTCCTGGAGGTAGTGTTCCGAGGTTGTAAATTAGAGTGGAATGTGCTGGGACAAGCCCCCAGAAGTTTATGTCTCCTTACTTATGTTTGTTTTTTAAATTTAACTTCTACTTTTTATCGGACTAAATTTGATTAGAGTGTTTTGATTGTCTGGCTGTACAGAATCTGCTCAATGATTCATACATATGTCTGTTCATCTGCGGATCCTGTTACCATGTATGTGATTACAGAATGTATATTTTGAAGGGATTGGTGATTATATAATTCATATCATTTATCTGTTATATGTTTATATACATTTAACTTACATTAGTATATGTATGTTAACCCCATAGTCCTAATTTACCCATCCTCCCACCTTTCATTTTGGCTAACCGTTAGTATTTTTGATAAGTCTGTGACTGTCTTTTTCTGTGGAAATATGTTCATTGGTAGTAATCTTAGGAAAACATGTATAAATGATTTCATAGGATATTTGTCACACCCTTTTGACTTACTTAAC
This sequence comes from Balaenoptera physalus, assembly GCF_965194825.1. Classification (NCBI taxonomy): domain Eukaryota; kingdom Metazoa; phylum Chordata; class Mammalia; order Artiodactyla; family Balaenopteridae; genus Balaenoptera; species Balaenoptera physalus. Next base: position 120,078 of record NW_028125079.1, read on the forward strand.
CTTATATGACTATTTCTAGTCTCAACTGTAGTTCTGAAAACGGCATTGTTCATTTTTTTCCCGAGGCTACTCTTCCATTCTGTCCATATACCACTTCTTCTTTGTCCATTCACCTGTTTATGGACCATTTTTTGCTTCCATGTCTTGGGTATTTCAGTATTGTTGCAGTGCACATTTGCCTGCCTCTGTATTTCCGATTTTGGTGGTCTTAGGTTATAGGCCCAAAAGGTGCCCTGCCGCATCATATGGTAACTCAATTTTTACCTTTTCAAGCAGCTCCATTCAGTATGCGTTAGTGCTGTTACCACTTTACATCCCACCAGCAGCTAGAATGTACACAATTCTCTAAAACCCCTTCAGCATTTATAGTTTGTAGACTTTTTGATGATGGTCATGACTGGTGTCACCTGAAACCTTTTTGAATTTGAATTTGCATGTGGCTAATAATTCCTTATACTGAGCTTTAGGCATGTCCTTTTTTTTCTTTTCCTTTTTTTTAAAGAGTGAGTGCAACTTCCCTCCTCTTATTGACTTTTTGAAAAGTTACTCATGTGTTGAATTTTTTTGCCTATTCCCTACTCCAGGGCATTCTTTGAGGGCCGGTGTCATTTAGAGCCCTGCAGTCCTTGTGACTATTAAGCAACCTTTGGCACTGGGTTTAAAGCTGCTGTTGTGGGAAACAGCCACAAGGTGGCAGCATTATTACGTTCTCAACTCTTGTTACTAGGGCAACAGAGTCTTCCTGGAGGTAGTTTTCCAAGGTTGTAAATTAGAGTGGAATGTGCTGGGACAAGCCCCCAGAAGTTTATGTCTCCTAACTTATGTTTGCTTTTTAAATTTAATTTCTATTTCTTATCAGAGTCAATTTGATTAGAGTGTTTTGATTGTCTGGCTGTACAGAATCTGCTCAATGATTCATACATATGTCTGTTCATCTTCGGATCCTGCTACCATGTACGTGATTACAGAATGTATATTTTAAAGCTATTGGTGATGATATAATGCAGATAGTTTATATGTGATATGTTTATATACATTTAACATACATTAGTATATGTATGTTAACCCCATAGTCCTAATTTACCTATTCTCCCACCTTTCATTTTGGCTAACCATTAGTTTATTTGATTAGTCTGTGAGTGTCTTTTTCTGTGGAAATATGTTCATGGGTAGCAATCTTAGGATAACTTTTATAAATGATATCGTAGGATATTTGTCATACCCTTTTGACTTACTTAACCTTATATAATTATTTCTAGTCTCAACTGTAGTCCTGGAAACGGCAATGTTCATTTTTTTTCCGAGGCTACTATTCCATGTGGTACGTATACCACTTCGTCTTTGTCCATTCATCTGTTTATGGACCTTTTTTTTGCTTCCATGTCTTGGCTATTTCAGTATTGCTGCAGTGCACATTTGCCTGCCTCTGTCTTTCCGAATCTGGTGGTCTTAGGTTATAGGCCCAAAAGGTGCCCTGCCGCATCATATGGTTGCTCAATTTTTACGTTTTCAAGCAGCTCGATTCAGGTTGCGTTACTGCTGTTACCACTTTACATCCCCCCAGCAGCTAGAAGGTACACAGTTCTCTACAACCCCTTCACCATTTATAGTTTGTAGACTTTTTCCTGATGGTCATGACTGGTGTCAGCTGAAACCTTTTTGAATTTGAAATTGCATGTTAGTAATAATTCCTTATACTGAGCTTTAGGCATGTCCTAATTTTTCTTTTCCTTTTTTTTAAAAAGAGTGAGTACAACTTCCCTCCTCTTATTGACTTCTTGAAAAGTTTCTCATGTGTTGAATTTTCTTGCCTATTCCCTTGCCCAGGGCATTTTTTGAGGGCAGGTGTCATTTAGAGCCCTGCAGTCCTTGTGACTATTAAGCAACCATTGGCACTGGGTTTAAAGCTGCTGTTGTGGGAAACAGCCACAAGGCGGCAGCATTATTACGTTCTCAACTCTTGTTACTAGGGCAACAGAGTCTTCCTGGAGGTAGTTTTCCAAGGTTGTAAATTAGAGTGGAATGTTCTGGGAGAAGTCCCCAGAAGTTTATGTCTCCTAACTTATGTTTGCTTTTTAAATTTAATTTCTATTTCTTATCGGAGTAAATTTGATTAGAGTGTTTTGATTGTCTGGCTGTACAGAATCTGCTCAATGATTCATACATATATCTGTTCATCTTCGGAACCTGTTAGCATGTATGTGATTACAGAATGTATATTTTAAAGGTATTGGTGATTATATTATTTATATAGTTTATATATTATATGTTTATATACATTTAACATACATTAGTATATGTATGTTAACCCCATTGTCCTAATTTACCCATCCTCCCACCTTTCATTTTGGCTAACCATTAGTTTATTTGATAAGTCTGTGAGTGTCTTTTTCTGTGGAAATATGTTCATTGGTAGCAATCTTAGGATAACATGTATTAATGATATCATAGGATATTTGTCATACCCTTTTGACTTAGTTAACCTTATATGATTATTTCTAGGCTCAACTCTAGTCCTGAAAACGGCATTGTTCATTTTTTTCCAGAGGCTACTATTCCATTTGGTACGTGTACCATTTCGTCTTTGTCCATTCATCTGTTTATGGACCTTTTTTTTGCTTCCATGTCTTGGCTATTTCAGTATTGCTGCAGTGCACATTTGCCTGCCTCTGTCTTTCCGAATCTGGTGGTCTTAGGTTATAGGCCCAAAAGGTGCCCTGCCGCATCATATGGTTGCTCAATTTTTACGTTTTCAAGCAGCTCGATTCAGGTTGCGTTACTGCTGTTACCACTTTACATCCCCCCAGCAGCTAGAAGGTACACAGTTCTCTAAAACCCCTTCAGCATTTATAGTTTGTAGACTTTTTGCTGATGGTCATGACTGGTGTGAGCTGAAACCTTTTTGGAGGTTGGATACGCATGTGGCTAATAATTCCTTATGCTGAGCTTTAGGCATCTCCTTTTTTTCTTTTCCTTTTTTTTTAAAGAGTGACTACAACTTCCCTCCTCTTATTGACTTCTTGAAAATTTCTCATATGTTGAATTTTCTTGCCAATTCCATACCCCAGGGCATTTTTTGAGGGCCTGTGTCTTTTACAGCCCTGCAGTCCTTGTGACTATATAAGCAACCATTGGCACTGGGTTTAAAGCTACTGTTGTGGGAAGCAGCCACAAGGCGGCAGCATTATTACGTTCTCAAGTCTTGTTACTAGGACAACACAGTCTTCCTGGAGGTAGTGTTCCGAGCTTGTAAATTAGAGTGCAATGTGCTGGGACAAGCCCCCAGAAGTTTATGTCTCCTAACTTATGTTTGTTTTTTAAATTTAATTTCTATTTCTTATCGGAGTAAATTTGATTAGAGTGTTGTGGTTTTCTGGCTGTACAGAATCTGCTCAATGATTCATACATATGTCTGTTCATCTTCGAACCTGTTAGCATGTATGTGATTACAGAATGTATATTTAAAAGGTATTGGTGATTATATAATTTATATATTTCATATGTTATATGTTTATATACATTTAACATACATTAGTATATGTATTTTAACCCCATAGTCCTAATTTACCCATCCTCCCACCTTTCATTTTGGCTAGCCATTAGTTTATTTGATAAGTCTGTGAGTGTCTTTTTCTGTGGAAATATGTTCATTGGTAGCAATCTTAGGATAACATGGATAAAAGATGTCATAGGATATTTGTCATACCCTTTTGACTTACTTAACCTTATATGATTATTTCTAGGCTCAACTGTAGTCCTGAAAACGGCATTGTTCATTTTTTTCCCGAGGCTACTATTCCATTTGGTACGTATCCCACTTCGTCTTTGTCCATTCATCTGTTTATGGACCTTTTTTTTTGCTTCCATGTCTTGGCTATTTCAATATTGTTGCAATGCACATTTGCCTGCCTCTCTCTTTCCGAATCTGGTGGTCTTAGGTTATAGGCCCAAAAGGTGCCGTGCCGCACCATATGGTAACTCAATTTTTACCTTTTCAAGCAGCTCGATTCAGTTTGCGTTACTGTTGTTACCACTTTACATCCCACCAGCAACTACAAGGTACACACTTCTCTAAAACCCCTTCAGCATTTATGGTTTGTAGACTTTTTGCTGATGGTCATGACTGGAGTGAGCTGAAACCTTTTTGAATTTGAATTTGCATGTGGCTAATAATTCCTTATACTGAGCTTTAGGCATGTCCTTTTTTTCTTTTCCTTTTTTTTTTAAAGACTGAGTACAACTTCCCTCCTCTTATTGACTTCTTGGAAATTTCTCATGTGTTGAATGTTCTTGCCAATTCCCTACCCCAGGGCATATTTTGAGGGCTTGTGTCATTTACAGCCCTCCAGTCCTTGTGACTATATAAGCAATCATTGGCACTGGGTTTAAAGTGCTGTTGTGGGAAGCAGCCACAAGGCGGCAGCATTATTGCGTTCTCAAGTCTTGTTACTAGGAGAACAGAGTCTTCCTGGAGGTAGTGTTCTGAGCTTGTAAATTAGAGTGCAATGTGCTGGGACAAGCCCCCAAAAGTTTATGTCTCCTAACTTATGTTTTTTTTTAAATTTAATTTCTATTTCTTATCGGAGTAAATTTGATTAGAGTGTTTTGATTGTCTGGCTGTACAGAATCTGCTCAATGATTCTTACATATGTCTGTTCATCTTCGGATCCTGTTACCATGTATGTGATCACAGAATATATATTTTGAAGGTATTGGTGATTATATAATTCATATCGTTTATATGTTATATGTTTATATACATTTAACTTACATTAGTATATGTATGTTAACCCCATAGTCCTAACTTACCCATCCCCCCACCTTTCATTTTGGCTAACCATTACTTTATTTGATAAGTCTGTGAGTGTCTTTTTCTGTGGAAATATGTTCATTGGTAGCAATCTTAAGAAAACTTGTATAAATGATATCATAGGATATTTGTCATACCCTTTTGACTTACTTAACCTTATATGATTTTTTCTAGGCTCAACTGTAGTCCTGAAAACAGCATTGTTCATTTTTCTCCCGAGGCTACTATTCCATTCTGTCCGTATACCACTTCTTCTTTGTCCATTCATCTGTTTATGGACCTTTTTTTTGCTTCCATATCTTGGCTATTTCAGTATTGTTGCAGTGCATATTTGCCTGCCTCTGTCTTTCCAATTTTGGTGGTCTTAGGTTATAGGCCCAAAAGGTGCCCTGCCGCATCATTTGGTAGCTCAATTTTTACCTTTTCAAGCAGCTCGATTCAGTTTGCGTTAGTGCTGTTTCCACTTTACATCCCACCAGCAGCTAGAAGGTACACAGATCTCTAAAACCCCTTCAGCATTTATAGTTTGTAGACATTTTGCTGATGGTAATGACTGGTGTGAGCTGAAACCTTTTTGAATTTGAATTTGTATGTGGCTAATAATTCCTTATACTAAGCTTTAGGCATGTCCTGTTTTTTCTTTTCCTTTTTTTTTTAAAGAGTGAGTACAACTTCCCTCCTCTTATTGACTTCTTGGAAATTTCTCATGTGTTGAATGTTCTTGCCAATTCCCTACCCCAGGGCATATTTTGAGGGCTTGTGTCATTTACAGCCCTGCAGTCCTTGTGACTATATAAGCAATCATTGGCACTGGGTTTAAAGTGCTGTTGTGGGAAGCAGCCGCAAGGCGGCAGCATTATTGCGTTCTCAAGTCTTGTTACTAGGACAACAGAGTCTTCCTGGAGGTAGTGTTCCGAGCTTGTAAATTAGAGTGCAATGTGCTGGGACAAGCCCCCAGAAGTTTATGTCTCCTTACTTATGTTTGTTTTTTAAATTTAATTTGTCTTTCTTATCGGAGTAAATTTGATTAGAGTGTTTTGATTGTCTGGCTGTACAGAATCTGCTCAATGATTCACACATACGTCTGTTCATCTTCGGATCCTGTTACCATGTATGTGATTACAAAATGTATATTTTGAAGGTATTGGTGAATATATAATTCATATCATTTATATGTTATATGTTTATATACATTTAACTTACATTAGTATATGTATGTTAACCCCATAGTCCTAATTTACCCATCCTCCCACCTTTCATTTTGGCTAACCATTAGTTTATTTGATAAGTCTGTGAGTGTCTTTTGCTGTGGAAATATGTTCATTGGTAGCAATCTTAGGAAAACTTGTATAAATAATATCATAGGATATTTGTAATACCCTTTTGTCTTACTTAACCTTATATGATTATTTCTAGTTTCAACTCTAGTCCTGAAAACGGCATTGTTCATTTTTTTCCCGAGGCTACTCTTCCATTCTGTCCATATACCACTTCTTCTTTGTCCATTCACCTGTTTATGGACCTTTTTTTTGCTTCCATGTCTTTGCTATTTCAGTATTGTTGCAGTGCACATTTGCCTGCCTCTGTCTTTCCGATTCTGGTGGTCTTAGGTTATAGGCCCAAAAGGTGCCCTGCCGCATCATATGGTAGCTCAATTTTTACGTTTTCAAGCAGCTCGATTCAGTTTGCATTAGTGCTGTTACGACTTTATATCCCACCAGCAGCTAGAAGGTACACACTTCTCTAAAACCCCTTCAGCATTTATAGTTTGTAGACTTTTTGCTGATGGTCATGACTGGTGTGAGCTGAAACCTTTTTGGAGGTTGGATACGCATGTGGCTAATAATTCCTTATGCTGAGCTTTAGGCATGTCCTTTTTTTCTTTTCCTTTTTTTTTAAAGAGTGAGTTCAACTTCCGTACTCTTATTGACTTTTCAAAATTTCTCATGTGTTGAATTTTCTTGCCAATTCCCTACCCTAGGGCATTTTTTAAGGGCCTGTGTCTTTTACAGCCCTGCAGTCCTTGTGACTATATAAGCAACCATTGGCACTGGGTTTAAAGCTACTGTGGTGGGAAGCAGCCACAAGGCGGCAGCATTATTACGTTCTCAAGTCTTGTTACTAGGACAACACAGTCTTCCTGGAGGTAGTGTTCCGAGCTTGTAAATTAGAGTGCAATGTGCTGGGACAAGCCCCCAAAAGTTTATGTCTCCTAACTTATGTTTGTTTTTTAAATTTAATTTCTATTTCTTATCAGAGTAAATTTGATTAGAGTGTTTTGATTGTCTGGCTGTACAGAATCTGCTCAATGATTCATACATATGTCTGTTCATCTTCGGATCCTGTTACCATGTATGTGATTACAGAATGTATATTTTGAAGGTATTGGTGAATATATAATTCATATCATTTATATGTTATATGTTTATATACATTTAACATACATTAGTATATGTATGTTAACCCCATAGTCCTAATTTACCCATCCTCCCACCTTTCATATTGGCTAACCATTAGTTTATATGATAAGTCTGTGAGTGTCTTTTTCTGTGGAAATATGTTCATTGGTAGCAATCTTAGGATAACATGTATAAATGATATCATAGGATATTTGTCATACCCTTTTGACTTACTTAACCTTATATGATTATTTCTAGGCTCAACTCTAGTCCTGAAAACAGCATTGTTCATTTTTTTCCAGAGGCTACTATTCCATTTGGTACGTATACCATTTCGTCTTTGTTTATTCATCTGTTTATGGACCTTTTTTTGCTTCCATGTCTTGGCTATTTCAGTATTGTTGCAGTGCACATTTGCCTGCCTCTGTCTTTCCGATTCTGGTGGTCTTAGGTTATAGGCCCAAAAGGTGCCCTGCCGCATCGTATGGTAACTCAATTTTTACCTTTTCAAGCAGCTCCATTCAGTTTGCATTAGTGGTATTGCTTCTTTACATCCCACCAGCAGCTAGAAGGTACACATTCCTCTAAAACCCCTTCAGCATTTATAGTTTGTAGACTTTTTGATGATGGTCATGACTGGTGTTACCTGAAACCTTTTTGAATTTGAATTTGCATGTGGCTAATAATTCCTTATACTGAGCTTTAGGCATGTCATTTTTTTCTTTTCCTTTTGTTTTAAAGAGTGAGTACAACTTCCCTCCTCTTATTGACTTCTTGAAAAGTTTCTCATGTGTTGAATTTTTTTGCCTATTCCCTACCCCAGGGCATTTTTTGAAGGCAGGTGTCATTTAGAGCCCTTCAGTCCTTGTGACTATTAAGCAACCTTTGGCACTGGGTTTAAAGCTGCTGTTGTGGGAAACAGCCACAAGGCGGCAGCATTATTACATTCTCAACTCTTCTTACTAGGGCAACAGAGTCTTCCTGGAGGTAGTTTTCCAAGGTTGTAAATTAGAGTGGAATGTGCTGTGACAAGCCCCCAGAAGTTTATGTCTCCTAACTTATGTTTGCTTTTTAAATTTAATTTCTATTTCTTATCGGAGTAAATTTGATTAGAGTGTTTTGATTGGCTGTACAGAATCTGCTCAATAATTCATACATATATCTGTTCATCTTCGAACCTGTTAGCATGTATGTGATTACAGAATGTATATTTTAAAGTTATTGGTGATTATATAATTTATATATTTCATATGTTATATGGTTATATACATTTAACATACATTAGTATATGTATTTTAACCCCATTGTCCTAATTTACCCATCCTCCCACCTTTCATTTTGGCTAGCCATTAGTTTATTTGATAAGTCTGTGAGTGTCTTTTTCTGTGGAAATATGTTCATTGGTAGCAATCTTAGGATAACATGTATAAATGATGTCATAGGATATTTGTCATACCCTTTTGACTTACTTAACCTTATATGATTATTTCTAGGCTCAACTGTAGTCCTGAAAACGGCATTGTTCATTTTTTTCCCGAGGCTACTATTCCATTTGGTACGTATCCCACTTCGTCTTTGTCCTTTCATCTGTTTATGGACCTTTTTTTTTGCTTCCATGTCTTGGCTATTTCAGTATTGTTGCAGTGCACATTTGCCTGCCTCTGTCTTTCCGATTCCGGTGGTCTTAGGTTATAGGCCCAAAATGTGCCCTGCCGCATCATATGGTAGCTCAATGTTTACCTTTTCAAGCAGCTCGATTCAGTTTGCGTTACTGCTGTTACCACTTTACATCCCACCAGCAGCTAGAAGGTACACAGTTCTCTAAAACCCCTTCAGCATTTATAGTTTGTAGACTTTTTGCTGATGGTCATGACTGGTGTGAGCTGAAACCTTTTTGGAGGTTGGATACGCATGTGGCTAATAATTCCTTATGCTGAGCTTTAGGCATGTCCTTTTTTTCTTTTCCTTTTTTTTAAAGAGTGACTACAACTTCCCTCCTCTTATTGACTTCTTGAAAATTTCTCATGTGTTGAATTTTCTTGCCAATTCCATACCCCAGGGCATTTTTTGAGGGCCTGTGTCTTTTACAGCCCTGCAGTCCTTGTGACTATATAAGCAACCATTGGCACTGGGTTTAAAGCTACTGTTGTGGGAAGCAGCCACAAGGCGGCAGCATAATTACGTTCTCAAGTCTTGTTACTAGGACAACACAGTCTTCCTGGAGGTAGTGTTCCGAGCTTGTAAATTAGAGTGCAATGTGCTGGGACAAGCCCCCAGAAGTTTATGTCTCCTAACTTATGTTTGTTTTTTAAATTTAATTTCTATTTCTTATCGGAGTAAATTTGATTAGAGTGTTGTGGTTTTCTGGCTGTACAGAATCTGCTCAATGATTCATACATATGTCTGTTCATCTTCGAACCTGTTAGCATGTATGTGATTACAGAATGTATATTTTAAAGGTATTGGTGATTATATAATTTATATATTTCATATGTTATATGTTTATATACATTTAACATACATTAGTATATGTATTTTAACCCCATTGTCCTAATTTACCCATCCTCCCACCTTTCATTTTGGCTAGCCATTAGTTTATTTGATAAGTCTGTGAGTGTCTTTTTCTGTGGAAATATGTTCATTGGTAGCAATCTTAGGATAACATGTATAAATGATGTCATAGGATATTTGTCATACCCTTTTGACTTACTTAACCTTATATGATTATTTCTAGGCTCAACTGTAGTCCTGAAAACGGCATTGTTCATTTTTTTCCCGAGGCTACTATTCCATTTGGTACGTATCCCACTTCGTCTTTGTCCATTCATCTGTTTATGGACCTTTTTTTTTGCTTCCATGTCTTTGCTATTTCAGTATTGTTGCAGTGCACATTTGCCTGCCTCTGTCTTTCCGATTCTGGTGGTCTTAGGTTATAGGCCCAAAAGGTGCCCTGCCGCATCATATGGTAGCTCAATTTTTACGTTTTCAAGCAGCTCGATTCAGTTTGCATTAGTGCTGTTACGACTTTATATCCCACCAGCAGCTAGAAGGTACACACTTCTCTAAAACCCCTTCAGCATTTATAGTTTGTAGACTTTTTGCTGATGGTCATGACTGGTGTGAGCTGAAACCTTTTTGGAGGTTGGATACGCATGTGGCTAATAATTCCTTATGCTGAGCTTTAGGCATGTCCTATTTTTTCTTTTCCTTTTTTTTAAAATGAGTGAGTACAACTTCCCTCCTCTTATTGATTTCTTGAAAAGTTTCTTATGTGTTGAATTTTCTTGCCTATTCCCTACCCCAGGGCATTTTTTGAGGGCAGGTGTCATTTACAACCGTGCAGTCCTTGTGACTATATAAGCAACCATTGGCACTGGGTTTAAAGTGCTGTTGTGGGAAGCAGCCACAAGGCGGCAGCATTATTGCGTTCTCAAGTCTTGTTACTAGGAGAACAGAGTCTTCCTGGAGGTAGTGTTCTGAGCTTGTAAATTAGAGTGCAATGTGCTGGGACAAGCCCCCAAAAGTTTATGTCTCCTAACTTATGTTTTTTTTTAAATTTAATTTCTATTTCTTATCGGAGTAAATTTGATTAGAGTGTTTTGATTGTCTGGCTGTACAGAATCTGCTCAATGATTCTTACATATGTCTGTTCATCTTCGGATCCTGTTACCATGTATGTGATCACAGAATATATATTTTGAAGGTATTGGTGATTATATAATTCATATCGTTTATATGTTATATGTTTATATACATTTAACTTACATTAGTATATGTATGTTAACCCCATAGTCCTAACTTACCCATCCCCCCACCTTTCATTTTGGCTAACCATTAGTTTATTTGATAAGTCTGTGAGTGTCTTTTTCTGTGGAAATATGTTCATTGGTAGCAATCTTAAGAAAACTTGTATAAATGATATCATAGGATATTTGTCATACCCTTTTGACTTACTTAACCTTATATGATTTTTTCTAGGCTCAACTGTAGTCCTGAAAACAGCATTGTTCATTTTTCTCCCGAGGCTACTATTCCATTCTGTCCGTATACCACTTCTTCTTTGTCCATTCATCTGTTTATGGACCTTTTTTTTGCTTCCATATCTTGGCTATTTCAGTATTGTTGCAGTGCATATTTGCCTGCCTCTGTCTTTCCAATTTTGGTGGTCTTAGGTTATAGGCCCAAAAGGTGCCCTGCCGCATCATTTGGTAGCTCAATTTTTACCTTTTCAAGCAGCTCGATTCAGTTTGCGTTAGTGCTGTTTCCACTTTACATCCCACCAGCAGCTAGAAGGTACACAGATCTCTAAAACCCCTTCAGCATTTATAGTTTGTAGACATTTTGCTGATGGTAATGACTGGTGTGAGCTGAAACCTTTTTGAATTTGAATTTGTATGTGGCTAATAATTCCTTATACTAAGCTTTAGGCATGTCCTGTTTTTTCTTTTCCTTTTTTTTTTAAAGAGTGGGTACAACTTCCCTCCTCTTATTGACTTCTTGGAAATTTCTCATGTGTTGAATGTTCTTGCCAATTCCCTACCCCAGGGCATATTTTGAGGGCTTGTGTCATTTACAGCCCTGCAGTCCTTGTGACTATATAAGCAATCATTGGCACTGGGTTTAAAGTGCTGTTGTGGGAAGCAGCCGCAAGGCGGCAGCATTATTGCGTTCTCAAGTCTTGTTACTAGGACAACAGAGTCTTCCTGGAGGTAGTGTTCCGAGCTTGTAAATTAGAGTGCAATGTGCTGGGACAAGCCCCCAGAAGTTTATGTCTCCTTACTTATGTTTGTTTTTTAAATTTAATTTGTCTTTCTTATCGGAGTAAATTTGATTAGAGTGTTTTGATTGTCTGGCTGTACAGAATCTGCTCAATGATTCACACATACGTCTGTTCATCTTCGGATCCTGTTACCATGTATGTGATTACAGAATGTATATTTTGAAGGTATTGGTGAATATATAATTCATATCATTTATATGTTATATGTTTATATACATTTAACTTACATTAGTATATGTATGTTAACCCCATAGTCCTAATTTACCCATCCTCCCACCTTTCATTTTGGCTAACCATTAGTTTATTTGATAAGTCTGTGAGTGTCTTTTGCTGTGGAAATATGTTCATTGGTAGCAATCTTAGGAAAACTTGTATAAATAATATCATAGGATATTTGTAATACCCTTTTGTCTTACTTAACCTTATATGATTATTTCTAGTTTCAACTCTAGTCCTGAAAACGGCATTGTTCATTTTTTTCCCGAGGCTACTCTTCCATTCTGTCCATATACCACTTCTTCTTTGTCCATTCACCTGTTTATGGACCTTTTTTTTGCTTCCATGTCTTTGCTATTTCAGTATTGTTGCAGTGCACATTTGCCTGCCTCTGTCTTTCCGATTCTGGTGGTCTTAGGTTATAGGCCCAAAAGGTGCCCTGCCGCATCATATGGTAGCTCAATTTTTACGTTTTCAAGCAGCTCGATTCAGTTTGCATTAGTGCTGTTACGACTTTATATCCCACCAGCAGCTAGAAGGTACACACTTCTCTAAAACCCCTTCAGCATTTATAGTTTGTAGACTTTTTGCTGATGGTCATGACTGGTGTGAGCTGAAACCTTTTTGGAGGTTGGATACGCATGTGGCTAATAATTCCTTATGCTGAGCTTTAGGCATGTCCTTTTTTTCTTTTCCTTTTTTTTTAAAGAGTGAGTTCAACTTCCGTACTCTTATTGACTTTTCAAAATTTCTCATGTGTTGAATTTTCTTGCCAATTCCCTACCCTAGGGCATTTTTTGAGGGCCTGTGTCTTTTACAGCCCTGCAGTCCTTGTGACTATATAAGCAACCATTGGCACTGGGTTTAAAGCTACTGTGGTGGGAAGCAGCCACAAGGCGGCAGCATAATTACGTTCTCAAGTCTTGTTACTAGGACAACACAGTCTTCCTGGAGGTAGTGTTCCGAGCTTGTAAATTAGAGTGCAATGTGCTGGGACAAGCCCCCAAAAGTTTATGTCTCCTAACTTATGTTTGTTTTTTAAATTTAATTTCTATTTCTTATCAGAGTAAATTTGATTAGAGTGTTTTGATTGTCTGGCTGTACAGAATCTGCTCAATGATTCATACATATGTCTGTTCATCTTCGGATCCTGTTACCATGTATGTGATTACAGAATGTATATTTTGAAGGTATTGGTGAATATATAATTCATATCATTTATATGTTATATGTTTATATACATTTAACATACATTAGTATATGTATGTTAACCCCATAGTCCTAATTTACCCATCCTCCCACCTTTCATATTGGCTAACCATTAGTTTATATGATAAGTCTGTGAGTGTCTTTTTCTGTGGAAATATGTTCATTGGTAGCAATCTTAGGATAACATGTATAAATGATATCATAGGATATTTGTCATACCCTTTTGACTTACTTAACCTTATATGATTATTTCTAGGCTCAACTCTAGTCCTGAAAACAGCATTGTTCATTTTTTTCCAGAGGCTACTATTCCATTTGGTACGTATACCATTTCGTCTTTGTTTATTCATCTGTTTATGGACCTTTTTTTGCTTCCATGTCTTGGCTATTTCAGTATTGTTGCAGTGCACATTTGCCTGCCTCTGTCTTTCCGATTCTGGTGGTCTTAGGTTATAGGCCCAAAAGGTGCCCTGCCGCATCGTATGGTAACTCAATTTTTACCTTTTCAAGCAGCTCCATTCAGTTTGCATTAGTGGTATTGCTTCTTTACATCCCACCAGCAGCTAGAAGGTACACATTCCTCTAAAACCCCTTCAGCATTTATAGTTTGTAGACTTTTTGATGATGGTCATGACTGGTGTTACCTGAAACCTTTTTGAATTTGAATTTGCATGTGGCTAATAATTCCTTATACTGAGCTTTAGGCATGTCATTTTTTTCTTTTCCTTTTGTTTTAAAGAGTGAGTACAACTTCCCTCCTCTTATTGACTTCTTGAAAAGTTTCTCATGTGTTGAATTTTTTTGCCTAT